>NC_090654.1:260164388-260464388 GCF_040937935.1 Hyperolius riggenbachi | reverse complement strand
CCAGGAAGGTAAATATTGACGTCACCGCTGCCCGGACTTCACGGAGGGCTGCAGCGAGACCCCTGACGGATGGAGGACGGCGTGGGAAGCCTCATTAGGATCCGGAGGCTTCCCCCACCCGAGGTGAGTACCCCCCAGGGGATCTTTTTATGTTACAGTTCCTCTTTAAAGAGAAACTGTGACCAGGAATTGAACTTCATCCCAATCAGTAGCTGATACCCCCTTTTATATGAGAAATCTATTCCTTTTCACAAACAGATCACCAGGGGGCTCTGTATGGCTGATATTGTGGTGAAACCCCTCCCACAGGAAACTGTCAGGACCATGGTCCTGACAGTTTTCTGTCTGTGAACCTCATTACATTGTGGAAAATACTGTTTACACCTGTTTACACCTGTTTCCAACTGCCAAAAAAAGCAAGCAGCAGCTACTTTCAGTGACATCACCTGCCAGCAGTAAAAATGTCAGTATGTGATAAATGTCAGAATGTAAATCAGAGAGAGGAAAGCTTTTACAATAAGCAAACACGGACTAAATCATTTATACATAATTATTGTAAAAATGAAGCACTTTTTTATTATATTATTTTCACTGGAGCTCCTCTTTAACCTAACTGGTTATTCTGGCACTTTCTTCAGGTTTTCCCCAGTTTTATTTGCACCTTTCTTGATAATCAGTCCCATTGACTTATCGAGCAGTAAGGCAGAGGGAGCCAACAACTATTATAGATAAGTGAGCTAGTCGAGTTTAGGGGACCCAGCAGATACTACTTGTTTCTAAAGCCTGGCACACACTTTCAATCATAATTGGCCAATCACAGGCCAATTTTACCACCTCCATGTGGTATTAGGGACAACAGATATTAATGGCCCCAATTCACTAAGATCATGCTGGAGATAATAAGGCAAGAGAAAACTTGCCACCACACAGTGAGAGAGTTATCTTATCTCTTCATTCCTTAACCTCCTTGGCGGTAATCCCGAGCTGAGCTCGGGGTATGCCGCCGGAGGTCGCCGCTCAGGCCCTGCTGGGCCGATTTGAATTCTGTAAAAAGCAGCACACGCAGCCGGCACTTTGCCAGCTGCGTGTGCTGCCCGATCGTGCAGCGGCGAAAGAGGGTCCCCCCAGCCGCCCGAGCCCAGCGCAGCCGGAACAAACAGTTCCGGCCGGCGCTAGGGGCTGGATCGGGCGGCTCTGACGTCAGGACGTCGACTGACGTCCATGACGTCACTCCGCTCGTCGCCATGGCGACGAGGAAAGCGAAACAAGATAGGCCGCTCATTGCGGCCTATCTTGTTACTTTCGATTGCCGGAGGCGATCGAAAGTACGCTTCCGGAGCGCCCTCTAGTGGGCTTTCATGCAGCCAACTTTCAGTTGGCTGCATGAAATATTTTTTTTTTTATTAAAAAAAAACCACATTGCAGCCTCCCTGGCAAAATAATTAAACCGCCAGGGAGGTTAAGTTACCTCCTCTGTAGTTAATTTACCTTCTCTAGTTATTTTCACACACAGTTAATTAACAGCCTGTCTTTAACTTTAGAATTCTGGAGTTATTTTAAGGATTGAAGAGTTAACTTAAAGACAGAAGAGTTAACTTTAGGTTTGCCTGAGGTAAAATGTTTCCTGAATACTACATGCCTCATCACCCTGGTGATAACTCTAGAAACATTATTAAAGACAGGAGATAAGCTTAGTGAATTGAGGCTGAATACTACAAGCAGGTTGTTGTAGGTAAACCGACGCTAGTCTACTTTAGGGGACCTGGCAGGAAACCTCAAAGGGAACAGTTCTCCAATTACAGTACTGAACTCTCTTATAGCACAAAGCGTTGTGATTGGCCAAATAGTGTGGGTGGAGTTTACTACAACCTAATGGAAACCTAGTAGTTCGAGAGGGTGCCGTCAATCACGTTAGCTGAATTTCACTATGAGGTTTCCTGCTGGGTTCCCTAAAGTAGACTAGGACTGGTAAACCCTAATACTACATAGAGGTGGTAAAATTGGACAGTGATTGCCCAATCATGATTGTAAGTGTGGAAATGAACAGAGGCGCCAAAAGTGAATAAAAGTAGCTAACTTTTTTTTTTAAAGTGTCTATGTCTAACAGAGGCGCTAGGCTGAGTCATAGACACTTGTTACTGTATGCTCCATCCCCTATTGCCTGATGAAGCGGGGCCACACATGCGAAACGCGTTGCCGTGACCCTTTGGAGTGTATATATAAATAAATTTGCTTGTTGATATAAAATCAACCTTTTTTTCTGTCTGCTTGAAGTAGGTAAGTCCCCGTTTTCTTAAAAATTTTTTTTGCTACCTATATTCTTTTGGCGCCTCTGTTCATTTCCACATTGTTTAAGGGCTGGTGCACACCGAGCGGCTTTTTCCGCGTTTTCAGATCCGCTTGCGGCTGCAGATCTGCTTGGTCAATGTATCTCAATGGGGTGGTGCACACCAGAGCGGCAGGCGTTTTGCAGAAACGAAAAATGCCTGGGTGAGGCATTTTTTGGATTTCGGATGCGTTTCTGCCCCAATGTTAAGTATAGGAAAAACGCAAACCGCTCTGAAAAACGCCTGTTCAGAGCGGTTTTGCAGGCGTTTTTGTTACAGAAGCTGTTCAGTAACAGCTTTACTGTAACAATATATGAAATCTACTATACTGAAAACCGCAGCAGCAATCCGCAAAACGCTAGCAAACCGCCTCATAAAAATAAAAAAAAGCGTTTAAAAATCTGCTAGCGTTTTGCGGATCTGCTAGCGGGTTTTGGTGTGCACCAGCCCTAAGTCCACCCGTGGTGGAAGGATGTTAACTCCTTGTTTCCAGATCTACAGAGAGCGACTTCTTAATCCTGAGTGGGGACAGGTCTAATTTCCCTACCTGCATCTACAGTGGTTGCCTTAGGAGTAACCCATGTTTGTGAGTATAAATTTACATACTTGCCTCTCATCACCCACATCAATACAGTATATACTGTACTATATTGGGCTCTCGGTGCTCTCTCTCGTTTTCTGGTTGCATGATTGGTCACTGACCAATTTTAACACCTCTATGTGGTATGAGAGTTTACCTTAACAATCTGCACATAGAATTCAAAATCTGTTGGCCCTCATAGTATATAAAGGTGGTAAAATTTGCCAGTGATTGGCCAATCAAAATTGAAGGTGTGTACCAGGCTTAAAGCTAAGTAGCTGCTGGTTAATTGTGTTGACAGCTGGTTAGTAATCCAGCAGCTGCTGGGTTTCATTGTCTTTGTTTTACGTCAGTGAGTATTTGCATTGTGGGTCAGAATTTAGACGGAGCACTTTTGCTGAAATCGCAGTCGGTTTTGTATTGAACGCAAATAGCCACGCATGCAATGTGTTGCTATGAGCGGCTTGCGATTCTGCCATTTATTTATTGATTGATTTTTACATTTTTTTTACGCTCACTTGCTCTGTTTTCTTGTTTGCGTTGCATAAAACAAAAACTGCCTGCGTACATCTTTTTTTTTTCCGCATGCCACGGGTGTTTCAAATTCATTGAATTTCAGTTAATGTGGCTAGATAGTGTACTGGATAAGGGCTCTCCCTATGACACGGGAGACCAAGAATCTCTGCTCTGCCTGTTCAGTAAGCCAGCAGCACCTATTCAGTAGGAGACCTTGGGCAAGACTCCCTAAGGGTGCGTTTCCACTAACGCGAATTCGCATGCGTTCCCCGCATGCAAATTCGCATAACCAATAAAATTAAATGAGCCTGTGTCCACTTGTCCGAAAAACAGAAGCGTTTTCTTGTGCAGGAAAAATCTGCACAGCAGAGCCATCCAAATTTGGACACCGCACATACCGCATGCGATTCGCATACGATGTATTTAATAGGGAATTCGCATGGCGGTTTTGTATGCGAATTTTCATGCGAATTCGAATACGATTTCGCATGAAATCAATGAAAAAGCACACAGACACTGACATAGTTAAATTCGCACACAGCATCATCCATGCGAAATCGTATGCGAATTCGCTCTGATCTAGCGTTTTTCAGTGCGGTTTTCCACTTTCCTATACTTTAACATTGAATCAGAAACACCTCAGAAAACCGCAAAAAATGCTGCAACCCCCGAGTTTGCGTTTGCGGAAAAAACGAACCACTCTGGTGTGCACCAGCACAGTCACTTTCATTAGCCGAGCGGTTTTCCCTCTGCAAGCGTTTAAAAAAACAAACACTCAGATCTGCTCTTGGTGTGCACCAGCCCCGACATAGGACTCGGCTGAGCAGTATATACGAATGATCATTTCAGATTACATATAATTATGCCTGGCTTTAATTGTTCCTCCCCTGTTTATGGCTTTTGTTTCACTGCCTGCGTGGGAGCTGCCATTTTCCTAGTGATGTCAGAACTGTTCACAGAACTGGGAGAATTCACGGCCTTTTTTTAGGCTGAAATGATTTGCGGCACCAAATCTTGTCAACACGAAGAGTGTGCAAAAGGCCAGGGACCCGCAAAAGATGCGTTTCTGACTACGGAAATCAACGCGATTTCCATAATCCCGAACTGCTGCGATTTTCAACGCAATTCCAAGAGCAATCGGGATTTTTCCCATAATTGCCTTGAATGTCATCACTGTGGGAAAATCACAAATATGAAATTGCGATTTGGGGTAATCCCTCCTGTGGATTCACCTCCATTGACTTTAAAGCGGACCTGAACTCAGAACTTCCTCTCTGCTCTAAAAAATAAGCAACATCATAATAACTTTTAAAGAAAAAATGTTTAAAGAAAAAACATTTCTTTGTTTCAACTGATATCTATCCTGCTATAAATCTGCACTGTCTACTTCCTGCTTTCATGGAAGCAGACCTAGGGTTAACATCTTGTGACACAGCAGAGAGATCAAATTATAGTTGTAATAATTAGCCACAGATGAGGGGGAATTAGACGGGCTAAACTCTCTAAATACATACAGGGTGCATTTCTCCATGGTTTTTCTTCTGTCCTGTGTTAGAGTTCTGGTTTACTTTTAATTAGCCTAGCGATTTAGGGCCGGTGGCTGTTCCAAAGCACAGCTGAAACAGCTCCTGTGGGCCCCAGGTCTGTTTGCACAGTGTTTTGGTATCATTCTACCTATCATATTACTGTATTTGTTGTTTGTTTTCATTCTGTCACCTGGTACTTCCTTGTGTGTTTATACTTTGGAACACATCTTGAGTATCTATGAAAGGGAGTGTTTATGTAATATGCAAATTTTTCCTCATAGAAGAAGAAAATGAGGCAAATAAACCAAAGGTGTTAATATCAGGGCTTTGGAGTCAGAGTCGAGGAGTCGGAGCAATTTTGAGTACCTGGAGTCGGTGATTTCATAAACTGAGGAGTCGGAGTTGGATGATTTTTTGTACCAAGTCTTTAGTTCTGGTAAATATTAGACTAAGGAGTCTGAGTCGGAGCCATTTTGGGTAGTTGGAGTCGGTGATTTAAAAAACGGAGGAGTTGGAGTCGATTTTTGTACCGACTTCACAGCCCTGGTTAATATCCTACTGTTCAGTTATCTGGAGGGTGATGTGTTATGTTTTGTACACACGCTAGATGGTTCTCAGCCAAGGTGGCCAGTCAGTCAGGGCCGCCTTTGCCAAGAATATAGCTTGTGTACAGCGTGCACACCCCCCGATGCGTTGCTAAGGGATCTATACTGCCATATTGTCATGTCCGAGCACTGTCAGTCTGTTGTTCTCCCTTCTGCCCCCTTCCCGCTTTGTGCCACTACAACATGCGCCGTCCACAACAACAGAATGCTTTGGTAAGTATGAAGAGACGCGTACACCCACTCGATGAATGTCATGCTTTGCAGACGTGTCACTAGCCTGCAGGCTACCGACATGTTCTGCTGCTATCTGGAAGTTGTGAGTGGGGAATAAGGAGAGGCGGTGTTTGGCTTAAGTCTCCTGTAGAAAATGGTAGCCGTTATGACTGAAGAATTCAAAAAGTTGATTGTACAGAAAGGGTAGGGCAACGCGTTTCGTGGGCGTTCTCTACTTGGTGGAACTCTGCACTAGGGGCAACAGTGCCTGAGATTCGCGTTCGTCACTCATCCCGATATCTCCTGCTGTTACCGCCGCGCACCTGATCGACCACAATGTCCCGACATCTTGCAGCATAGCCGATCGATTCATGCCGCCGATTTCAGCTTCAAATTGGTCACACTGTCGATTTTCATCCGATAATTATGGAATTGGATGGCCGATCGGCCGCCAAGTCGAGAAATGTATGGCCACCTTTTATAGTATAGTAAATGTGACAGCGATTGGAATGAGGATGTAAACTATCAGCTTAAGCCAAACTTATCAGTGTTTATGATTTCGCTGATCCTGCAGTATTAGTCATGTAATCAGTTAATCTTATCTGCTGCTATAATAAAAGCGCAGCCTTGGAGAGATGTAAATCTGACCTAAAGTCAAGAAATGAAGAAAAATAAAACAGTTTCAGTGTACAAGATACAGAGAGTAACAGATACGCAGGACTTTCTGCAATCATCTGCTCTGTGTATATACAATGGGAAAACCTTCTCCTGTACCTGGGGGAGGGGGGGGGGTCACATATTACAGGTGTTTAAAGGGAACCTGATCCAAGCGTAACTTCACCTGATCCCATCTGTGCCGGGTTCTTCGTATCTCTGCGACATTGTCTTACTGGTAGACAGTATCATGTGACCTGGCTGAACAGAGCGGCAGACCGCATTGAGTCTGTTACGGGGCGGCCATCATGGTCTCTGCTAGTTCTGAAAATGATGTTGCTGCATCTCACACACTTTTTCTGAAGCCCAAATAAATCCATAATTGAAATGAATTCTGAAAGTCAGCCAGGCCGTCCTATACTTCTCGATCTGGACCTGAACTCTAGCACAGGATTGAAGGAAGACATAGAAGAATCCACCCTCTATGTATTTAGAGAGTTTAGATTGTCTAATTCCCCCTCATCTGTGACTAATTACAAGTTATAATTTGATCTCTCAGCTGTGTCAGCTGGCTGCCACGACAGAGCAGCGCATCGGTAAACGCAGGATGTTAACCCTATGTCTGCTTCCATGAAAGCAGGGAATAGACTCGCAGATTTATTGCAGGATTTCTATTAGCTGTAACAAAGAAATGTTTTTCTTTAAAGGTCATTATACTGTTGCTTATCTTTTACAGCAGAGAGGAAGTTCTGAGTTCAGGTCCGCTTTAATACGTGGTAATCCCATTCTGGTTGACATTCAAACACGAAGTGACGCTCGCTTGCGCTCACTTCCTGTTTCAGAAATACGCAATCGATATCTACCTGATACAGACTAGAGGCCAGTGATATTTGGGGGGGGGGGGGGAGGTAAGCAGGGGCAACGGAGGGGGGTTCATGGAGGGTCAGAGCAGGCAGAACAAGTGAGGAAAGCAATGCTCTTAGCCAAGTTCGTCAGAGGGGGAAGCGTCAGAGGGGGGTGGGGGGCGGGCACTAGGCAATCTAGGACCCACACTACTTAAAGGGGTTCTGTAGCTGTTTTTAAAATCAAAAAGTGTCACTTATCCGGGGCATCTAACACCCCCCTGCAGATATCCACTCCCGCGCCATCACTGAAGAATCCTCCGTTCCCTGCCGCAGGTCACCTTCCAATTATTGGTCTAACTAGACGACTGTCGCTGTGCGGCCGTGGCGGCGCACATCGTCGCTCGCGTCTCTGGGAGCTTAAGGCGCAGTGAGAAGTTTTCTCTTACTGCGCCTGCGCAGTAAGCTCCCAAAGACGCAAGCAGGAGCGAGGACGTGTGCCGCCAAGGCAGCGCAGCCGCATTGACATTCATCTAGTTAGACCAATAATTGGACGGTGACCTGCGGCGGGGAACGGAGGATTCTTCAGTGATGGCACGGGACAGGATATCTGCAGGGGGCCGCCAGAAGCCCCAGGTAAGTGACACTTTTTTTATTTTAAAAACCGCTACAGAACCCCTTTAAGCTGTACTTAGTGTTTTGCCATCCGCTAGCGATCAGAATTGGATTGCAAAACGTGAGCAGTGGAAACCCGAGGCCAAAAATTATAAAAAAAAATAAAAATAAATAAAAATAGATACTTACCTAAGGAAAGTGAAGCCTCTTGGTCGTAATGGCGACCATGCTCATGCCAGAAGGGGAGCATGGCCCCAATCAGCTGGTTCCCTGTTGTCAATTGGCACTGCCCTCCTGAGCATGGTCATGCTGCACCTGCATGGAGGACAAAAGGAAAAAAGTTTCTCCGGGCACCAATTGCGGAAAAAAAAAGTCACCTTTAATGATTACTCCCGACACCTTCTAACAATAAATGCAAAATCTAGCCTTACAGCTGTTTCACGGGATAACCCGCTTCTTCAGAGGCAGCAGATAGACCAGAAGCTTATACACGACAGCTCCGGCTTACAGCACAGGTGCAGCCATACTCACGTAGGCGCTGTACGGCTGCGCTCGTGCTTGGAGGTGCGCGGCCCTGATCAAATTACTGACAAGCCTTGTCGGTACGCTTGGGAGCAGATGCTTGCAGCAATGGAGGAAGGAACAGTAAAAAGATGCCTGAACTGTAATTACTAATAGCGGGCACCAGAGGACACCTTGGGAAGTCTCATTAGGATCCAGAGGCTTCCCTCTCCTTAGGTAAGTATGCGATTTTGTACCCTAGGTTTGGTCCGGGGACACTTGAGGCCAGTTTTACATATATTTTATGCATTGCTGTGCAATGCCATGCTCCTGCCGCATGCCACCGCAACATAAAAAATGACAAACATATGACCCTGCAGCAGAGTACGCCAACAGGGTCATATACATGACGCAGCCCCCCGCTCAGTAATTAAAGGGAACCTGAAGCGAGTAAAATTATTGAAAATAAACACATGACGTAGCATGTGATGGAACAGTGATCCCTTCCAGTTCTGACAATATTTTGTCAGACCTGAATTATACCAGTTGCTGTCAGTTTATATATCAGCATCTGTCCGTTACAACTGTGCAAGGTAATGTCCATGTTTCCCTATGGCTCAAGTGGGCGATATTATAGTTTAGCAGTGTGCTGACCAGGAAGCTGTTATGGGGTAATGGCCATTTTTATAATGGAGGGCAGAGAAATCCATTGATCACAGTGAACAAATGGGATGCCGGAGAGGAGAAAGAGATTGATAAGCAGACTACACGAGAGGTAAGTATGACCTGTGTATGGTTATTTTGACTTTTTATTTTCAGTTCAGGTTCTCTTTTAGCTGGGCAGGTAATATGTCGCTGGGATTCTCATCGGTCCACGCATGCGCGCTGCAATGCACCGTGCTCTAATGTTCCCACATATGGGGCTTGATTCACTAAACCGTGATAACTCAAATATCACACCTTATCACAGATATCACACCTTATCAACGATAGCACGCCTAATCAGAGTAGCATAGCGAGCGCTACGAATTATGCCTGCTAATTGGCAATGGCACTCGTCCTGCCCTGAGCCCCTGCGGGTTCGTAACGCTCGCTATACTACTCTGATAAGGCGTGTTAACTTTGATAAGGTGTGATATCTTTGATAAGGTGTGATATTTGAGTTATCCCGGTTTAGTGAATTAAGCCCATAGTGCGTCGCACATAAACCTCCAAATCACCGTGTGTTAATACTTCTGTTGCTGTGTCCAATTGTGCTGCCCGGAAGCTGACTTCTGCAGTGGGTTATGCGCATGCTCAGTGGGGGATTTTAAAGAGTGACATCAAATATCTTTACAGCCACGCCTCCTACAGTCCCCAAATGTTGAGGGTATGGTGGGGACCCTGTGAACTACCTCTGTGCCAAATTGCAGCCCTTGCTCCCGAAACGTTTGTTTAATCTATCCCAGGAACTGGCAAATTTTGAGGGCTGCAATTTGGCACAATGATATTTTGCTGGGTCTTCTCCATACCCTCAAAATTTGGGAAATGTAGGAGGCGTGGCTGTGGAGATATAGCCTACAGCATAAAGTAATAGGAAATCTCGCAGTACAGCATCGTACTGCGAATGCGCAGCAGCTCAGATTTACAGGCAGCACGATCGGACACAGCATCGGCACATCGCAAGGGATCCCAATAAGTGTGTAAGTCTCCATAGACTTTTATTGCTTTTGTGGCCCCTTGTGGCGAAGTAGGGTAACGCAACGCAGGTTCAACCTGCTAGTATAAAAGGGGCCTGAATCTGCAGCCTCACGACTTTGTCCTTTCTTGGTGCTGCTCGGTTTGTCAGTTGATGACTTTGTCATTTGAATAACATCAGCCAGATGGGACTTACTTGACTCTCAGTAGTTTATTATTGTGTTCTAGAGAGCTGTGTAATTATAAAGAGACACTTAGCAGAGCAGAAGTGACACAATACAGAAAGCATGAAGGCGGGGCTGTAACCTGGCAGACCTCACACCTCTTCCATACACGTGTCACGCTCACCCTCGCGTGCTTTAATCAAAGGAACAGCTCCCTCGTTCTATCAGTTTTTGAAATTGATCTTTGAATATGTTTCCCATTAGCTCATAATTTGCTTTGCATGCTAGAAACAATGTTTATATTCCTGCATCTCTCTATGATGGATTGAGTTTAAAGTGGTCTTAAACTCAGCATTTCTCCTTTGCTGTAAAATATTCCTTTCAGCCTTAAACCTACTAGCACAAAAACAGTTGTAGCAGAACAGCATTCAAAGAATTAAACACATCACTTTGCCCTGCCATGGAAAGCCTCTTCAGCTTCGGAGAAGTGGAGATAACAGTGTCTTTTGTTTACATTCCTCAGTTGTTGCATTGTAACAACTGAAAACAAGCTCTCTGTGCTTCAAGCATTCACACAGTTCAGAACAGTTCGCAAGAAGATTTTAATATAAAATCATAAGCAGCTTTCAGAGCAGATAGACTGTACTTTAGGAACTTGTAAACAGACAATATTATTTGTGCACAAAAGCAAATATAATAACTGTATGAGTAATTAAAAGTAGGAATTTAGGAAAACATTTTTTATTGAATATTATGTCAGTGTTTCAGACCACTTAAAAAATAATCAGATTTACTTACCTTGGGCTTCCTCCAGCCCCTGGAAGTCTATGTGTCCTTTGCCGTAGCTGCTCTCTCAGGCAGTCTCCCAGGGTCTCCTCCTCTGCACATGCGCTTCAGTTGCCGGGAGCATTGTGTGCAGGCGCAGTACTTCTGCACCTGAGCAGAGCGCTCCCGCACCCACGTCACCAGACACAGTACGTGTCCGAAGAGGTGGGTTCGTTCCTGCACGGGCGCCTGCAGACGTGCATGTGCAAAAGACGCCGACCCATCGGGGTCCTTTAAAGTGGTCTGAAGCTCAGCATTTCTTCTTTGCTCTAAAAGGTTTATTTACTACTATCACAAAGGAAATTTGGAGCAGAACAGCATTCAAACAGTTAAACACAGCACTTTGTTCAGCAGTGGAAAGCTCCTTCAGCTTGTGATCCACGTCCGAGGAGGTGATGGCATTATCTTTTGTTTACATTCCTCTGTTGCTACAATTAGTTCCAACCTGCCACAGAACCGAAATGGAACTGTACTGAGCTCACAAGCAGAAACAGATGCTACATTTTATAATTTAGTAAATAGACTGTACTTTGGGAATTTGTAATTTGTAAACAGGCAATACTACTTGTGCACAAAAGCAAATATGATAATTGAATGGGCAATATGGAAAAACACATTTTTATTGAATGTTATGTAAAGTTTTATTGCACTTTAAAGAGACTCTGAAGTCTTCCGAAAATGAGGTTTTTATTATTAACATTATTGTCCCTCTTAAAACGCCGCAGAACTGCGGCTAAAACCCCCCTCAATCACCCCTTACTCGGCAGGCAAAATCCATGACTTTCTTGGTCGTGGATTTTGCTGCCGCCTCTATGTGCGTCAATCAGCGTGTATCTCCGCCTCTCCCCCGCCCCTCTCAGTGAAGGAAGACTGAGTGGGGCGGGGGAGAGGCGGTGATCCGGGCTGATTGACGCGCATAGAGGCAGAGCTTCACTCCCTCTATGCGGAAGGAGCCCGCGATGTACCCCCGTGAGTTTGGGGTGATTGAGGGGGTTTTCAGCCACGGTTCTGCAGCGTTTTAAGAGGGGCAATAATGTTAATGAGGTTTTTAAAGTAAAAAACTCATTTTCGGGAGACTTCAGAGTCTCTTTAAGTCATTATAAACCAAAGGCATACCTTGGCAAAAGGGAGATGGACAGCAGTAAAAATGTGACAGTTTGTAACATTTATCCAAAACTGGTTAGATTAGCGGTCTAATGCTAGGTACACATAATACAATTTTCTGGCAGATTTACTGTCAGATCGATTATTCCCAACAAGTCCGATCTAAATTCTGATCGATTTTCTGTGCACTTCTGTTTACTTCTATGGAAAATCGATGTGGCTTAAAGCACACCTGAACTGAGAGGGATATGTTGACTGCCATATTTATTTACTTTCAAACAACTCAAGTTGCCTGGCTGTCCTGCTGATCTCTTTGGCTGCAGTAGTGTCTGAATCACACGCCTGAAACAAGCATGTGGATAATCAGACTGTAGTCAGAGCACCTGATTTGCATGCTTGTTCGGAGTCTGTGGCTAATCGTATAGACTCAGCAGGGCAGCCAGTCAAAGTGCATTGATTAAATGTCAGCCTCCATAGCCCTCTTATTCCAGGTCTTGTCATTATGCTACTTCTTTGCTCATCTAAACAAAGACAGCAGAATACAATTCTCAATATACTTTTTTTTTTTAAAATGTAACAAAGATGCCCAGAAATGCTACTTTTCCGTATCTGATATCTCCTTATCTGTCTGCAGAGCTACTGAGATGGTGCGGAATCCCCCTGTATGCGCCACGCCTCTTTCACCATCCAGGACTTCTAAGCACCATTACTTCTAGGCATACCAGTATGTTTTAGTATGAAAAATGCCATTACATTTAAAGTGTTACTGAGACAGGGGGTGATATAAAAAAATGATATCTGGGGCTTCCTCCCGCCCCCTTCAGGCTGATCGATCCCTCGCCGTCCTCCTGCTGCGCCTGGATCCTCCACTAATCGGCCCTGAAAGTCGTTCAATCAGGGCCAGTATGAGCGTGCGCAGCCTGGCTGCATTCTCTCTCCCCCCCCCCCCCCCCCTATCGTGCTCCCTTCACGAGAAATGTTCTGCACCTGCACAGTAGTACTGTGGCAGGGGTGCGCGGCCGGGCTGCGCACGCATGCTCTGACTGGAGGGCTTTACGGACTGAATAGTGGAGGATCCAGGCGGCTCGGGAGGGACAGCGAGGGAGCAATCAGCCTGGAGCGGGTGGCGGGAGGAAGCCCCAGGTATGTATCTTTCTTTCCTTTTTTTTCTATTTATGTCTCCTCGTCTCAGGTTTCCTCTTAATATTTCTCACTGGAGGGCCAGGAATACCTATGGTAGATTTTCTAGGGGGGTGGAGTTTCTCTTTAAAGGTAATAGATTTGCCAGACAGATATAGTGACCTATTAACCAGTAGAGACATGCATGCTGTATACAGACAGGAAAGCAGATCCGCCTCATTCTGACCTCAGCAGTTTGACCTACATATATTTGCTGTGTAGTAACATGCATTAGAGTGAATTGGTTGATTAGAGCACCTGTGAAAATGTGCTTCAATGTACAGCAGGGGACCCCAACCTTGTTCAGCCCGGCGACCGCTATCCATACCAAACGGACCGGCAGTGGGCCGCAGCCTGGTGGTTATATAGCGATTGATAAGCGATTTTGCAGTGATGCTATACAGTACATTGTACAATATAGCATCACTGCAAAATCGCTTATCAATCGCTATATAAAGTGATTTTACTACCCAGAATCTATACAAATCTGTACAAATCGCCAGCATTAAATTCAAAAACTCCTTTAAAATCACCAGGAATCTCTCCAGACGCTGCTATAATGGCTACAAATAGCGATTGTGTTTTGTGATTTCTATTGGGCCCCGTCCCTTAGGCCTGGGACTGGGACCCACTTGAGCAATTTTGGCAACGTTTTTGTCAGGGCTGTGGAGTTGGAGTCGGAGCAATATTCGCATACCTGACGTTGGAGATGGTGGTTCCATAAACTGAGGAGTCGGAGATGGAGTCGGATGATACCAACTTTACAGCCCTGGTTTTTGGATCGCTGACCATAACCAGTGATTCCAAAAAGCACTTTGCCAAGGAAAGTCAATGGAGGGCAACCCACTTGCAGCATTTCTGGAGCAATTGCTCTCCAATGCAATTTTGTTTGCGCAATTGTGGTTGGGATTAACTACTTACGGATAGTTGAAATCTACTCCCAGTTTTGATGGCTATCTGGCTGGCAGGGCGTAGATTGCAACTCATCGCCGCTGTGTGCATCCGCCGTTTTCGTCGCTCCACGCCGATCTCGCTGCTGAATCCCCGCCGTCTCCCGCCGCGGCTCTCTCACTCTGTCTTTATGGCGGCAGAGCCCCGTGAGCAGGTCAGGAGCTGATTTCATTGGCTCCTGGCCCTGTCTTTCAATTTAAGCAACTCCCATTGGCTTACATTGAAAGACAGGATCAGGAGCCAATGAAAGTAGCTCCTGACTGGCTTACAGGAACTCTGTTATCATAGAGACGGCAGAGTGGGTGGTTCCAGGTTCCTGACGCGTGGCAGTGACGGTGGGTGTGGCGATTTGTCGGGTATCCGCCGTTTCTGTACCAGCGGTCTCTGGTCCTTGAAGGGAACCTGTACTGAGTAAAATTATTTAAAATACATGAGGTAACTTCAAATGAACATGACATAGTTACCTTGCCATCAGTTCCTCTCAGAAGCTCACCATTTTCTTCTGACAATGATCCCTTCCAGTTCTGACAACATTTTGTCAGAACTGAAATATATCAGTTGCTGTCAGTTATATATCAGTTGCTGTCAGTTACAGCTGAGAGGAGAACTGATGTGTCCATGTTTCCCTATGGCACAAGTGCTCGATGTTTCAGTTCAACAGTGTGCTGACCAGGAAGCTGTTATGGTGTAATGGCCATTTTCAAAATGGAGGATGGAGAGTTACATTGATCACTGTTTACAAACAGGACGCAGGAGAGGAAAAAGAGATTGAGGAGTAGACTACACAGGAGGTAAGTATTTGTGTATGTTTATTTTGACTTTTCATTTTCAGTGCAGGTTTTCTTTAAGGGGGCAGAGACCGTTGGTACTTAAGTGGTTACGTTTTAGTGGCCTGCTGGGTCTCATGTTTTCATGTGTGCTGGCTTCTGCCCGGTAGCTCCGCCCCCTCGCACAGAAACAATGACATTTTTGTGCAAGGGCCGGGGCGACACCCCAGAAGGCGGAGCACACTGACCCAGAGAGATCTGGCATGCAACCAAAACTTTATTTAAAAGAACAGAACGCAAATCCCAAGCGTTGTACAGTCCCATGTGCAACATTTGTAAATGCCGGCAAATTGAGGTCAAAACAATGGACAAATCTATTTCCCTTTAGCAAACGCACGCGCTGCATCCAGTGGCCCCCTGGCCCATCAGAATCCTCCTCTGCAGGGTTTCTGGACTATTCACCTTCTTCATCGCTCTCCGATTTCATGAGAGACTTTTAAGTTTCATTAAGAAAAACAAAAGTTTGCTTTCTTAAAACAGAACAAAATTCAGGTTGGAGTGAGCTTGAGATGTCTCCCAAGGCATTACTGCTGAATATATGCAAATTAACCATTGTTGCCCTTAGAAGCTAAACACACCTCCAGAACCGCTGGAATGCAATGATGTGTCAGCTTGTTAATTTGTACAGAGCCATAATAATCCAACATGCATACAGACTGTTTCGGATTGTTTGATCCTCATCAGTGCATGACATGGATTCATTTGGCTCTATGGAGTAGGACTTGTAACACCGAGAGGTACAGACTAACCAGCAAGCTCATGGTGTACATGTTTCATTAACACATGATATCTACAACCAGGGAAGGATTAACTTGAAATGGGGCCCTTGGCAAGATGCCAAATTTGGGTCCCACTGTTGGTCATTCTTTGGTAAGGTAAGATGAGGGAGGTTAGTCAGTAAAGGTTCTAGCCAGGCCCCTAGGCACCCGTCAGGCCCTAGGGACCTGCCTAAACTTCCTTGTGGATGATCCAGCTCTGTCTACAACAACAGCAATGTCACGCAGCGCTTATCCACACAAGTATAATTTGTATTTCAAGTACAATTTTGTTTAATTATAAATACGAGCGTGTAGAGCTAGTCATTTGGTGGAGACTCCCTTTCCCATAAAGTCTCCTCTGGGAGCAGTTGTCTCCTCTGCTGATCTCTTCCTATAGCTTTGATGTTGTTGTGTGTAGCTAATCCTCCCATTCACTGACAGTTGCTTTTGTGTGAGTTCTGCTGTTAGCCACACAAGCTTGCTGGTGCTGCAGAGAAAGTGCTGTGTAGATCTAGGAAGCTGTTTTTGTTGCGCTGCTGTTGTAACATTTCCAAGAAAACACGTTTTGCTACTTTTTTTTTCAGATTGTATTTGTTACATCTAAAGGTGACCTTACAGCGCCCGATACAATATGATCATTTGGTAGCAAGGTAGCTGCTGCGTTTGATCGCTCCGTTGCTAAGCTCTGCTCATTTGCATAATATTTTCATCAACTTAACACATTTTTAGCATCTCATTGGTACACAGGAACCTGATAACCAAACACAACTTTTGTCTTTGTGATATTATTTCTGACATGTTTTTACAAAACAAAATTACATTATCAAAGGACTCAGGAGGCAAAAACCTAAATCTATCTTTACTTACTTGTGGCCAGTGTTCTCCCCAGGCTGTTTTAGCCGGGTGCTCCACCCGGCTAGTTTTTGGTGAGCACCCGGCTGTCATCGGCTGACCTCCTCCTATTTTGTAAGCAGAGTTGCACACAGAAGCACCGGCCCTGCATTCTCTCATCACGCCCCGCCCGGCTAATTTTTCATGCCACCCAGCTACTATTTCATGCCACCCGGCTGGAAATTTTTTGGGGGGGAGAACACAAGGCTTCTTCCAGCCCCTACAGATCACTTGTGTCCCTCGCCGCAGCTCTGTTCTTCTTTGGGGTCCACCTGGCAGTCTCTAAGGAAAAAAGAGAGCGATGTAATTTTGTTTTTTAACCTCCCTGGCGGTAAGCCCGTGCTGAGCACGGGCTATTCCGCCGGGAGGCACCGCTCAGGCCCCGCTGGGCCGATTTGCATAATTTTTTTTTTTGATGCACGCAGCTAGAACTTTGCTAGCTGCGTGCAGTGCCCGATCGCCGCCGCTACCCGCCGATCCGCCGCTATACGCGTCGCCGCAGCCGCCCCCTCCCCCCCCCCGACCCCGTGCGCTGCCTGGCCAATCAGTGTCAGGCAGCGCTGTGGGGTGGATCGGAGTCTCCTTTGACGTCACGACGTCGGTGACGTCATCCCGCGGGGGAAGCCCTCCAGTCGGCGATCGGAGGGGCTGGGGGGATGCCGCTGAGCAGCGGCTATCATGTAGCGAGACTTCGACATGAAAAAAAAAATAAAAAAAAAAACCTGTATTTGCTGCCCCCTGGCGGATTTTGACAAACCGCCAGGAGGGTTAATCAAATTTCTACTCACATTTTTTTTTTTTGCACTTGAGGTTTTGCTGAGGCCATCTTTGCCTGGTTTCCTGATTGTTTACCTAAAAACGCAATGTAAATCGCATGCATTGCACTTAAAAAGCGCAGCAGTCACTGCGATTGCGTTTTTTCTAAAACCGCATTGTGCCAATGTGTACAGGTCATTGCGATTTTCATGATTTTTCAAAATCATGATTTTAAATCGCAGTGCAAACGCAGCAGTGTGTACAGGCCCTTAGGGCCCATTTCCACTAGGAGTTGGATGCAATGCGATCATTCCATCCGGCCGCGGGTACTTCCGGTCACCACCCGGATATACAGATGCAACCTCATGCGGTTTTGCATTAGCGGTAATGGGGAATCGGATGCGTGCTGCGGAAATCTGCAGCATGCTATCCATAATTTCCCCCGCATCGCACTGCGTAGGTAAATTCACTTCAAGGGTAACTACTCCATTGACTTGTATTGGGTCCAGTTTGCTTGTGGTGCTCACCGCTGCTAGCGGAAACGGGCCCTAAGGGAGGAAATGACATCAGGATTTTCTTCAGTCAGAGGCAGTAAAGATGGAAAATGTCTGGAACAGTTTTCTCTTTATTTACTATATAAAATTCATCATGAACAGTACAATACATACCAGTATGTTAGAACAAGTATTTATCTACTTATATATGTGCTTGTTTTTTTTTTCCTCAGATAGTATGACTGTCCCTGCTGCTTTAACAGATTGCTGCCCACTCGTCCTTTAACCTTCCCCTAACCATAGAAGGGAACAGGCAGGTAGCCGAGCAGCATGTTTATACAGCGTTCGTTCCTAAACTGTCACCCGAAACAACCAGGAATTGGCATTTCAGGCAATTTAAGTCCTAATGCTAATCTTTTTCATTGTCTAATCTGGTAAAACTCCAGTTGAGTTCTCCTTTAAGCTGCAGTTTCTAGACATTTCTAGAAGGCTAATGGGTAAATGGCATTATGCAGTTCAGCACTTAGTGACGTCAGACTGCCTCTTTACTTCTCGGCATTTCACTCGGTTTTCTGGCTGGCTCAGCTCTTTCCGCTGCACAAGACCAAACATGTCATCTAAATAATGCATTGTATATATATTGTCAATGACTGCATTATGGGATAGCAATAAAGCTTGCCTTTATTGACTTATTGTCCCCGGTCTGTAAAGTTTAAGCCTGTGTGAGAAGCTGGTTTGCGGATGTAGCCCTTTACAAGCCTGAAATATACGAGCCGATGGTTACGTGGGACGTCACCTTTCCCTAATCACACCGGATTAGGCAGACCATAATTTACTGTGATGTTGCAGTGGTTTTTTTTGGACTGATGCTGCATGTGCTGCCTCACAGGCCAATCAGGCTCATCCTCTCATTCACCCACCATCACTTCCACTGCAGCATAGCCCCTCCCCTTTTGTTTACATGAGTAAAGCCTTGCAGAAACATTTAAAGGATCACTATCGTGAAAATTGTAAACTTTAAAATGCATGTAAACACATACCACTAAGAAGTACATTTCTCCCTGAGTAAAATGAGCCATACATTACTATTCTCCTGTGCTGCTGTCACTTACAGTAGATAATAGAAATCTGACAAAACTGATAAGTTTTGGACTAACCCATCTCCTGATAGGGGAATCCTATGGTTTTGTTTTATTTGAAAAAGCACTGAGTTGTTGGCAGTTGCTCAGTCCAACTGCCAAAATAGTGTGTAAACAGGTAGCCAGCATCTTTGCATAGCGATCCCTTCCAGAGAGTGCTTTTGTAAAAAAAATAAACAAAATACTAAAAATCCCCCGTGCAGAGATGGACTAGTCCAAAACCTGTCAGTTCTGTCAGATTTCTGCTAACTACTGTAAGTGACAACAGCATAGGAGAAAACTATGTATGGCTCATTTTACTCTGTAAGTATGTGTTTACATGCATTTTACATTTTTTTGCGGTGTGGTCTTTTAAGGCTTGTTCCTACTATGTGTGGTTCTGTCAGCTTTAAAGCAAACCTGTGACTTAAAAGGGAACCTGAAGTGAGAGATATATGGAGGCTGCCATATTTATCTTCTCCACCACTACAGCCGAAGAGATCAGCAAGACAGCCAGGCAACTGGTATTGTTTAAAGCGAACCTGAACTCTGAACTTCCGCTCTGTTCTAAAAGATAAGCAACTGCATAATAAGCTTTAAAGAAAAACATTTCTTTGTTACAGCCTGCAATAAATCTGCAGTGTGTCTACTTCCTTGTTTCATGGAAGCAGACAAAGGGTTAGCATCCTGTGTTTACATATTAGCTGTGTCTGCCGAGACTGCCTAATTTCTGTGCAGACGCAGCTGAGAGCTCAAATTACACTTGTGATTACTTACAGATGAGGGAGAATTAGACAGGCTCTTCTCTCTAAACACAAAAGAGTGCATTTCTCTTTGTTTTCCTTGTATCCGGTGCAAGAGTTCAGGTCCACTTCAAAAGGAAATAAATATGGCAGCCTCCATATTCCTGTCCTGAACCTTAACTCTAAAAAAAAAAAAAAAAAAAAAAAAGTTTCACTTACCCGGGGCATCTACCAGGCCTCTGCATCCATCCAGTGCCCTCGCAGTCACTCATGGCTCCTCCGGTCCCCCGCCGCCAGCTAGTTTCGCTGCCCCCTGGCGGTTTCTAATAGACCGCCAGGAGGGTTATGGGGGAAAAAAGAAGTATATTACTTACCTTGGTAGAGGGAAGCTTCTGCATCCTCCCAAGTCCTCCTCCAGACCAACAGCGCAGCCTGGAACCCCATTGGAAGTTTGCAGCCACGCTCCCATCGGTGAACAAGCAGGACTGTACTGCGCAGGCGCACTGACGACCTGCATGTAGCACAGAGCAGCTTGTACACGTTGGAAATAGCATTGCATGAGTGGCTCTGTGGTATTGCGCAGCGCGGCTGTGCTTGTACACTGTCGGGAGTGTGGCTGCAGGAACCTTTTTAACAAGCGCTCTTGTCGAAAAGAGTTTTAGGGGAGTCCCAGCACTGAAACATCTGACTCAAGATCATGTGATAGCCTCTGTATTATCCCGCTTTGAAGGCGAGTACCTGCCATGAGCACTTTTTTTTCCTACAGGTACACTTTGGTGACACATTATGGGGTTGATTCACTATAACAAATAGCGGGCCTTATCAGAGTTAGCATGCCTTATCAGAGTAGCATAGCAAGCACTCCGAACGTATGCCTGCTAATTGGCGATGACGAGAGCTCCACTCGTCCTACCCTGAGTCCCTGCGGGTCCAATCACTTTAAAGAGAATCCGAGGTGGGTTTGAAGAACGTTATCTGCATACAGAGGCTGGATCTGCCTATACAGCCCAGCCTCTGTTGCTATCCTAAACCCCCCTAAGGTCCCCCCTGCACTCTGCAATCCCTTATAAATCACAGCCACGCTGCTGACAAACAGCTTGTCAGAGCTGGCTGTGTTTATCTCTATAGTGTCAGTCTGCTGCTCTCCCCGCCTCCTGCAGAACTCCGGTCCCCGCCTGCGTCCCTTCCCTCCCCGCTGATTGGAGGGAGGGTGGGGGTGGAGTCAAGACTGACACTACAGATGTAAACACAGCCCGCACAGAGCACGACTGTGATTTATGTCTGATTGCAGAGTGCAGGGGGACCTTAGGGGGTTTGGGATAGCAACAGAGGCTGGGCTGTATAGGCAGATCCAGCCTCTGTATGCAGGTAACATTCTTCAAACACACCTCGGGTTCTCTTTAAAGGACATTATCCCCGCACTTTGATTGGCCCATTAGGCTGCCTGTCGAGTTGCCTGTCAAGTGTCAGGCAGCCTGTTGGGTCTCAGACGCCTGGTAAGTATAATAAAGTTTTATACAAAAAAATGTTAATCGGAGGCGCTGTACAGTTTACTGCATCGAGCAATTGAAACTGCATTCGCCCTAGAAATCGCTGCACACACTGCTGCGGTGATTTTAAAGCGCTGCTGCGATTCCTAGTGGGTTCCTAGCCTACCTGTCGCACCATCTGTTGCCTGGGGTAGGCCGCCACGTGAGGCGGAAGAAACGATTGGACGGCGAAATGACTAAACATGGAGTTTTGTGTGTGTGTGTGGAAATAACCCTTCCCAGTCCCCACTGTACCACTTAAATCTCCATGTTCCTCAGTTCTTATCTCATTAAACTTTTACATGTGCCTCCATGTGCATTATTAACTCTTTCTTTACATAATCCGGCTTGTATTTCCTGTTTAGTAGCTATTAATATTGCTGTCATGTGACTGTTGTAACCGAGCAGCACATGCAGCAACACCTATGCATCCCGTGTGGTTTATTTTGTCGCTGGCAAATGGTACTTTTCCATATTTATTTGTGTGTTGTGCTAAAAATAACCAGGAGCGGTGTATAAATATACTGTATGTGTGAGGCTTGTATGGGAATATCTAGCCCCGCCTGAGTTACCGGGCCCTTGATAATGGGAGTAGCCAGGTGGATTGTCAGCCCTTTTTATGTATTTCTCCTGGAATTGAAATCATCAGTGCTATTTCTGCATCAGCATTCATTTGTATAAAAGTCTTTAGAACTTGGTTCCACTTTGCAGGGTTCACTGAAGGGGTTAAGCCTCAGTATTTTCTCTATGGCTAGAGATACATAGTTATTTGGGTTGAAAAAAGACATACGTTTATTGGGTTCAACCAGAGAACAAAGTACAACACCAGCCTGCTCCCTCACATATCCCTGTTGATCCAGAGGAAGGTGAAAAACCCTTACAAGGCATGGTCCAATTAGCCCCAAAAGGGAAAAAATTCCTTCCCGACTCCAGATGGCAATCGGATAACATCCCTGGATCAACATCATTAGGCATTACCTAGTAATTGTAGCCATGGATGTCTTTCAACGCAAGGAAAGCATCTAAGCCCCCTTTAAATGCAGGTATAGAATTTGCCATAACGACTTCCTGTGGCAATGCATTCCACATCTTAATCACTCTTACTGAAAAGAACCCTTTCCTAAATAAATGGCTAAAACGGTTTTTCTCCATGCGCAGATCATGTCTTCTAGTCCTTTGTGAAGGCCTAGGGACAAAAAGCTCATCCACCAAGCTTTTATATTGCCCTCTGATGTATTTACATGTTAATTAGATCCCCTCTAAGGCGTATTTTCTCTAGACTAAATAAACCCAGTTTATCTAACCTTTCTTGGTAAGTGAGACCTTCCATCCCACGTATCAATGTTGTTGCTCGTCTCTGCACCTGCTCTAAAACTGCAATATCTTTCCTGCAATGTGGTGCCCAGAACTGAATTCCATATTCCAGATGTGACCTTACTAGAGAGTTAAACAGGGACAATAATATGCCAGAATCTCAAGTTTTTATTTCCCTTTTAATGCATTCCAAAATTTTATTAGCTTTAGCTGCAGCGGCTTGGCATTGAATACGATTATTTAACTTGTTGTCGATGAGTACTCCTAAGTCCTTGGCAGTGCTTTCACAGGTGAAGGCCTGTGCGTTTGGCAGGTAAAAACCTTCTTCCTCAGGCACCTACGTGGCGCCAAACACAAAAGGATCACGAGACAGTGCCTCCAATATAGCCCGAGGAAGTGGGATTGTACCTGCGAAACGCGTCGGGTAAAAGTGGATTCCACTAAACTTTCTTTTGACTGTACCTGACAATTCGTGTCATCGATTGGGAGGCAAGTCCACTACTACCTCCCACTTATAAACTAATTTTAGTGTATTTTAATCTTCCTGGTGCCTCTGTTAAGCACAGTGGAAAAAGATCAGCTTCATATAAATGCGGAATAATACAGAATCCGTTCCTGTGAGGTCACCTGTAGAAATCGTTCCGGTCAAGAATCCCGCTGCAGGTTAAGCAGCGATTGCCGCTATTTATCAGCCGCGCTGAGGAGCAGGGTTGGCTTTTGTTAGACTTGTTAGTCAGATGAATTATAATGTGACACTTACATAACGACATAATGCAGGCAGACCGCATCAGCAGGTCAGTGCCAGGCTTGTGACATGCCAAGTACCACGCTGTGTTTACATATCCTCGTAATTTAAGATCCAGGATGGAGAAACCTTCTCTGAGTGTTTAGCATTAGGGTATTAAGGGCTATAGAGAGAAATCACGCACCTCTGGTAAATGGACAGAGGCCAAATTTCTGCAAGATTACGCTATTAGTTGGACATTTCCAAGTTCCGTTGACCATGGCTGTTGCAGTATGTCATACCGGAGGCATTTAAAGAGAAACTGTGACCAAGAATTGAACTTCATCCCAATCAGTAGCTGATACCCCCTTTTACATAAGAAATCTATTCCTTTTCACAAACAGTCCATCGGGGGCGCTGTATGACTGATATTGTGGTGAAACCCCTCCCACAAGAAACTCTGAGGACCATGGTCCTGGCAGTTTCCTGTCTGTGAACCTTGTTGCATTGTGGGAAATAGCGGTTTACAGCTGTTTCCAACTGCTAAAAAAACAAGCAGCAGCTACATCACCTGCCAGCAGTAAAAATGTCACCATGTGATAAATGTCAGAATGTAAATCTGGGATTTAAAAGATTTTACAATGGGCAAACACTAAGTCATTTATACATAATTATTGTAAAAATGAAGCACTTTTTTGTTACATTATTTTCACTGGCATTCCTCCTTAACCTCCCAGGCGTTATTATTATTTCCAGATTTAAGGTCTAAAAGCCATACATTTTTTTCATTAGCTTTTAGACCCTAAAAACAAGAAGAAAAACATACCTCAAAGAGGTCAACAGCAGTTCCTGCATGAAACTCACTCAGGCACGGGATTACCACCCTGTTCTGCGGCGTTCTGTCCCAAGCCTGACTCGGGATTAACGCTGAGAAGGGTAAAGTAAACCTGGCATAGATTTAAAGAGGAACTGTAACAAAAATGATGTAATAAATAAAAAAAAATTTTTTTTTTTTACAATATTAATTTATAGATTATTTAGTCAGTGTTTGCCTATTGTAAAATCATTCCTCTCCAGGATTTATCACTAGTTGTGACATGTTTAGTTCAGCCAGGTGATCTGTACGGAATGTTCATTTACTGAGAGTTCTATGCACAGAGGGAGATACTGCTGGCTTGGCAGTTGGAAACAGCCGTTATTTCCCACAATGCTACGAGGTGCAGAGAAAGCAAACTCTCAGGACTATGGTCATGACATCACACTGTGGGAGGGTTTCGCCACAACATTAGCCAGACACACCGACAGACAGACTAGTTGCTGTACTTCTTTACCATGGGCTGAAGATCGGGGATACAGCAGCATTCATACAGGAGTTTTTTGATAGAGGACAACACGGGTACAGAGGGGGACCCCAGGAGGACACTGAAGGTACAAGGGGGATACGGGCACACAACGGCTGGATCCAGCAGAGGAAGAGGCGGCACAGGAACTTGTGTGCTCATAGAAATATAAGACATCCCCTGAAAATAAGCCCTAGCAGAACATTTGGAGCAAAAATTAATATAAGCCACTGTCTTATTTTCCTGTAAACCTGTTTCTTGAGCAGATTTCCTGTTTTTTCAGTTGACAATCAGGTTTATATAGTCTGTAGATAGAATATCCTTTATCAGCACTTGGCCTGCTGACCTTGTTTGTTTTTTTAAAATAGAGCGTTACACATCTGGAAATTGTCCATAGGAGTCCTGTGTGGGCTGAGCTTCTGTGACAGGTGCTCTTTGAAGCCGCACAGAAGGAATGAGGCCAATGTTTGCAATCACAAACGCGGTGCAGAGAGTTTACTTGTCCGACCTGTCTAGCTGTGACCACATTTTTCCAGTCTTTTGTGCATATTTTGTCCCATTTATCAGAACAGCGCGCCCCTATCGCAGCTCAGCACGTTCGCAATATTTCAGCTCTGCAGGAAAAGCTCGAAAGAAAAATCCGCTCTGTACTTTTTCCTCTCCAGCTGATTGTGCTGCCTCCCTCGGAACTTTCCTTAAAGGAGGACTCCGGAGTGCGCTGAAACTGTGCCAAATATAAACCTCACTTTACTTCCACCGAAGTTAATCTCTGAACACTCCGTGTTTTGATATATTGCTGAAAACACCATTTCTGTTATTAAAGCAAACCTGAAATGAAAATAAACTTACAAGACAATGAATTGTATGTGTAGAACACATACGGATAGAACATTAGTACTAAAGAAAAGTCTCATTGTCTTCCAGTACAGAAAGAGTTAAAAAACTTTATCTATGCAAAAGAGCTTCTCTGAGCCAGGGATGAGCTGTCAAGACAATATACTCTGTACAGCGCTGCGTAGTATGTCTGCACTATATAAACACTAAAGGTGGCCTTACACTCGTTAGATTACCAGCAGATAGATCATCAGATAGATTTCTGATCTATCTGATGTGTTTAGGAACATTTTTTTTACTAGGAACAGATTTCCAATAGATTTCAGTATGAAATCTACCGAAAATCGATCTGATAGCATTTTTTTGCCTTCAGATTTCCATTAGGTCCAATGCAAAATGATAAGCAATCTCAACAGATCGACCTAGATTTTTCAGCATGTCAGATCGATTGAAATCGATCAAAATCAATCGAAATCGGCTGCAAATCGATTGGCCAATCAATTTGCGATCGATCGGCCGCTAACCAGCTTAGTGTATGGGCCCCTTAAATAATAATACCTTTTTGCTGTACTAAACACTTTTTGCAATTGACACCCACAGTACTTGAGGTGCCTTTCGCATTAGTTATGCCTGATTTGCCCCTAAGTAACCTGTGAACACTTTATGGCAACAAAATGCAAAAAACAAGAATGTTGTATATCTGCATATTTCTATTTTTTTCAGAGTAGCCCCAAAACTATTTTTTTTAATTAAAATTTCAGAGTGAATTGAATGGAAATAAATTCTGGACTCGCAGGGAATTCCCAGTGATGTCACCATCACTATGCGTTCCACTGCTGGAGGGTGCAAGAAATGCTGCAGCAACAATCAACGTGTTACTGTACTCTTATTTAAAGTGTAACTGAGCTCGACAAGTGACGTGATGAGATAGACGTGTATGTACAGTGCCCAGCATACAAATAACTAGGCTGTGTTCCTTTTTTTTTCCTTTTCTGCTTGAAAGAGTTAAACAGTCCTGTCTCTAATGACAGTATCTCTCTAGTGGGACTATTGTAACCCTCAGGTTACAATAGTCCCTCAGTCAGTTATAACTAATACCCTCTGTCAATTATTAGGAATCACAGTCATAAAACTCTTACCTGGAAGGGAACGGCCACTGAGTGTAGGGGATGGAAAAAAAGAAGTCGGTACACAAATCATCAGAGGGGTGTGGGTGTGGCTACTACTGCTACACGGATTGAATCATTGCCACTGTTCAGACTGCAGGGGGTATGGCACAGACTGTATTTCTCTGAAAAGATTACAGCCTGTGTGTGTAGAAAGTGATCAGTGTTTAGACTCCAGATCAGGTACTTTAAAAGCCTCTACACCACAGATGTCAAACTCAAGGCCCGTGAGCCAAATGTGGCCCTCCTTTACATTTTATTTAGCCCTCGAAAGCTTCAAACGTGCATCACTGTAAGCAGTAAAATAATGACACTCACTGACTTCCCATCTAGAAGAGCACTCTGGTGACAGTGTTTCTGGTTGTAACATTGTTGGTATGAGCTGGAATGCAGTAACAACCCATAGGCCCCTCCCCCCATGAAATTAGCATGGGGCACCCTCCTGGTGGAGTGAGTTGGAGCAGTGTAATATTTACCTGCCCCAGCGCTGTGCCCTGTCTCTTCTGTTATTCCCAGCAGCTGCACGCTCTGTGCTTCCATACCTCCTGCTCCTGATAATGTGACGTGCACTGGGAGCCAAAGGCGTGCAGCCCCCCTCCCTTAGTCCTGGTTCACATCTGCGTTTGCCAACGGAACCGGCCGTACGGTTCCGTGGTTCATCCGCTGAACGGACAAAAAAATACTGCAGGACCTAAATTCCCGGACCGTTTTGCGCAGCGGAACAGAAACAGAAGGTTTTGTAGCTACATAGTAACAAATAGAAAACTGACAGTTAACAGCACACTGGCTGTAAAAACTGACAGTTTTTCCTGATCCTGTTGGCCGGATCCATACGGCCGGCTCCGCAAAAAAACGCAGATGTGAACCGGGCCTTGGTGTGTTCTTCTTACTTTTGGTACCCCAGCAATGACACCCTTCTCATGGACTAACTCGGACTTGATTTGCTGGGTCTCTGTAAAACGCATTTCATACCCTGATTGCAAGTATAACCTTGTGCGATGTTGTATAACCATTTGCTACCTCCCTGTCTGTCACCCCTTGTTTACAATGTATGTATCCCTATTTATTGTCCAGCGCTGCGTAATATGTTGGCGCTTTATAAATACAATAAATAGTAATAATAATAATGCATAGAGCATGTGCCTGTCAATAAGATCAGAGGAGACCCGAAGCAGCACTGGAGCAGGCAAATATAAAACTGCTCCACTGCGCTACTCTGCAGAAGGGGGAGGAGCTGCTCCACTGCGCTACTCTGCAGAAGGGGGAGGAGTTGTCACTATGGTTATGTCACTTAGTTTGAGACTGTTCAGTAAATGATAAATCTTAATGATATCGCCCACGACGTAGACTGTTTTAGATTTTGGCCCCTAAGGTTATTGAGTTTGACCCTTCAGCTCTGCTCGGATGAACATGAGCCCTGCAGCCGAGTACCGGCGCAGATCTAGGAAAATCTTTGCACCCGGAGTGGTACTTTAAATCCAGCCTTGCCTTTTTCAGGGAGCAGAGCCGGGCAGGACACTGGGGAGGTCCAGAGGCACCTGGCCACAGATCAGTGATTGTGATGGATGCTGCAAATCTGTCGTCACCGGAGGGGAAGCACGGCGCGGAGGACACAAGATGCTAAATGTTCCACTCTGCCTCTGATTTTTTACATACCAAAACAAGGGGAGCCTTGGCATGGAAGGGAAAAGTAATTAGAGAAATGTGGTTGTGTGATCTACACTTACAGATGGTGTTTTTCTAGCCGGCTCCTTTGCAGATCATTACATGCAATTATTGGAAGAGTCTTTGCACAGTGATATGTCACTTGAACCTGTATATCCCGGAATCTGGGTTACTCAGTCAGGCATTGGCAGCTTCATTGTTTACCGTCACTGCTGCAGACTTTTTTCTTTTTCATCGTTTTGTAAGTAATACAGGTTTTATATTTAAAGCAGTGTTCCACAAATTACTTTTCTGTCTAATTTTCACTGCCTAGCCCCTCCCCCCACCTAACAATGTACCTCCGCTTTATTCACAGGGGTTTCCAACTTCACAGATCACATGACCCTAATCACCACTGTGGGTCCACCCTCCTACAACCCCCTGCGCTGCACCCCAGAAACACCAGTGTCTCTGCATTGGTTAAAGTAGTACTATAATTAAAAAAAAAAAGCGAGTTTAACTTACCTGGGGCCCCCTCAGACGCCCTGTGCCTGCGCCGGGACATGAGCGGGACCGAGGATGCGATCGGCCAGGGCCGCACTGGCGCAGTGGCTTGCGTCATTAAAGTCTCAAAAACCAGAAGTGGGACACAGCAGGGGCTACGGAGGATCGTCTTGTCCCGGCACGGACACAGGACGTCTGCGGGGGTACTCTTTTAAAGCAGCAGGGACAACCATACTATCCCAGGAAAAAACACATATATATATATAAGGAGATATAAGTAGATAAATGCTTGTTCTACTTACATAACATATGTATTGTACTATCCAGATTTTGATTTCACTAAATTCTATATAGTAAATAAAGAGAAAACTGTTCCAGGCAGTTACTATCTTTACTGCCTCTGACTGAATCCAATCATGAGGTTATTCCCTCCGTATGCATTTTTCTCGTGCCTGAAGTGGTGTATGCATTGCTAGACCTACCATATATTGCACTGCAATATACCCTGTGGCACTCCAACCCACTAAAACATATAAAAGTAGATAAATACTTTACTTGCTCTACTTACATAACATATGTACTGCACTGCCCACATTTTGATTTTAGTGATTTTTCTACAGTAAAAACGTAAAAAACAGAGAAAATCCTTTTTGGCATTTCCCGTTTTAACTGTGGCTATTTTGAAGCCAATCCTGATGCCTTTTCCTCCCTTAGTCTCCTCTGCCTGATTGTGTATTCATTGCTCCCCCCTCCACTATAGAAAGTGCATTGTCTCAGCATGAGAAATATTGGCCAATCAGAGAGGAATAGAGGTGTGGGAGGGGGAAACAGGTGGGAAAGAGGCTTCAGCCAATCAGGCTGCATTAGTTAAGTCTGAGGGGAAAGCAGAGAAGCAAAAAAGGACAGCCCAGCATTCCCTGCACCTTACTTTGTGTGTACCAAATAAGAGTCAGGTAAACTGGGGAATGATCATTTATCAACAAGAAAAGTAATAGTGATTTTACCTTTTGGATTGCCTGGTTAGCAACCTTATTACTTGTTTAACAGATAAAAATAAAGAATTGATTTTTTATTTTATGACCAAAAGTTACACTTTAAGCACAATTTTTACTTCCTCCTTTCAGATGCTTCCAGCGCTTTGAGTCCCCAGGGAGAAAAGCGCTATATAAATATTATTGTTATTGTTCAGATAAACTACAGCTCCAGTCTGGGGCAAATTTGCTTCAGTACAGGTTCTCTTTAGAGACTAATAAAGCGGCTCACTGATAACGTTGTCCTCAGATCTACAAATAAAGGGTCTAATTTTTCTCTGTTGCCTTTCAAATGACATCTGGCAGAAAAGGTTCTAATGCACAACTAATCGAATTGCCCATCGCAGATCAAGCGGATTATAATAATGATGTTAACATGGTATGCTAGAACAGATGTGGGCCCTGACAAGACGAGGGGGATTCTGAACCAAGCAATCACCGTCTACAATCTGTCTGTAGGGTGGCTGATGCATGCTTCATATCGATATGACACCAGTCGCTCTTCTCAGGAACTGTGACTCTTAGCTGTGAATGGGCAGGAAGTGTTTAGTTTATTATTCTGCTTAAATGTAACACTGATAACACAACAAAAATAATCTAACGAAAGAAAAAGTCCCAGGGACAGATTCATCTGGACAGTTGCTAGCCCCTTAAAGAGGGTCTAAAGCGACTTTAAACATAAAAAACAGATAGTCACCTAAGGAGAGAGAAGGCTCTGGGTCCTATAAGAGCCTTTCTGTTCTCCTGCCGGTCTCCATGTTCCCCTGCAGGCTCCTCCGTTGAATCTCCTACCGCAGGAGAGTTCGGCAGTCTTCAGAAGCGCTTGGGCTCTCGAGGACTGGTGGTTCTGTACTGCGCACGTGCGAGTGTGCCAGAGAGGGTGCTCGCGCGTGCACAGTACGGAGCGGTCAGTCTTCGAAAGCCCGAGTGCTTCCAAAGATTGCCAAAGGCCACCCAACCCGGAAGAAAACAGTCGTGGACTGCTAATGGGGCAGCCTGCGGGGAACGCGGAGACCGTGAGAGAAGCGGGAAGGCTCTATACCAAAGCTCCCCAACCCTGTCCCCAAGGCCCACCAGCAGTACATGTTTTGCAGGAAACCACAAACGTGCACAAGTGAGGTAATTACTGTCTCAGTAGAGCTGATTAACTACCTGTGTGGATTTCCACAAAACATGCCCTGTTGGTGGGCCGTGAGGACAGGGTTGGGGAACACTACTCTATAGGACCAAGAGCCTTCCCTCTCCTTAGCTGAGTATCTGTTTTTTATTTTTAAAATCTCTTTGCTTTGCACTCTTATTATTATTATTATTATTATTATTATTATTATTAATTAACCTCTTACTAAAAACGCTATGCAAAACTAAAATTTGCCTTCTTATAACAGACGGTATTTGCAATTATTCAGGTTGGAGTGAGTATATGATGTATCCCACAATGCATCACTGGCAAGTATGCAAATCATCACTTTGTTGTCACACAACTAGAAGTTCTTGTTCACCATGAGCTGCTGGGTAGTCTGTACCTCTCGGTGTTACAAGTCCTACTCCATAGAGCCACATTAATCCATGCCATGCATTGATGAGGATCAGCCAATCCGAAACAGTCTGTATGCATGTTGGATTAGTTTGGCTCTGTACAATTAATAAGCTGGCGCATCATTGCATTCCAGTTGTTCTGGAGGTGTGTTTAGCGATCAGAGACAACAAAGAGATGATCTGCATATTCAGCAGTGATGCATTGTGGGACACCTCAGAGCTCACTCCAACCTGAATAATCAGAAATTCCTTTTGTTTTAATAACGCAAATTATTGTTTTATAGTGTTTTTAGGAAAAGGGCTTTTTGGTCGTTTTTAGCCCCTTGTTGGGCAATCTGTAAGAAAAAGACAGCATTGCTCTGACTCCACAGCCCTGCTAGATACATGAAAGACTTGCTGAAACTGAACCACACCTCTCACAACCTCAGATCAGCAGGATCCATAAGCTTAGTCACTCCCAGAGTGCACCTCAAAACCTTTGGAGCCAGAGCTTTCTGTCATGCTGCCCCTACCCTTTGGAATTCCCTACCATACTCAATAAAGTGTTTTTCAAATCCAGACCGAAAAGCCACCTGTTTAGCCTGGCATTTTTGAGGACTTGTAGAATTCTTCCTCTGTACCAAAATTTACCAATCAACCAAATAGTGGTCTGAGCCATGCTTATGCGCTACGGGAGAAAAGTGCTTTGCAAATGTTGTTTGTTGTTCTCTTGGCCTCTTCCACATCAACATTCCAATGCTGGAATCACTCCAGAGTTTGTGGTTCGGCTCCCGTACGCTCCACAGGCACGCAGCTCCGCTACGGTCAAGAAGCGTGTACCATTAAGTGGAAAGAGGAGGCGGGACAATCTGGCTTTTGAGCGACGTCTGGCAGGCTGCTTATATGAAAAGATAATGCATTGTTCAGCGCTTATCTGTTGTTGTTCAACGATCCGGTGTGTATGAGCCTTTTGGTGATGCAATATATGACAGATCACTTGCAATGTTATCGGTAACATCCAGGGCTGTGGAGTCGGTACTAAAATCATCCGACTCCTCAGTTTATGAAACCACCGATCCCGACTCCAAGTAGCCAAAATGGCTCTGACTCCTCGACTCCGACTCCTTAGTCTAATTCTTACCAGGGTTGTGGATTTGGTACAAAATTTATCCGACTCCGACTCCTCAGTTTTTGAAACCACCGACTCCGACTCCAGGTACCAAAAATTGTTCAGACTCCGACTCCACTGCCCTGGTAACATCGGAGGACACCGGTACTCCTATTAAAGCAATTGTTGCAAAAAAGTAAACAGAAACTTGATGTGTCACCGTTGTTTGAGAGCGTAATTATGCTGCAACACCCAGGTAATATGCTTTGCATTCTTGTTGCGAAGCTGCAGGCAATTATGAGAGAGTGGAAGTGAGTGTCGCGTAAGTGAGTGTGTGTGTGTGTGTGTGCGAGTGTGTTTGTGTGTGCGAGTGTGTGTGTGTGTGCGAGTGTGTGTGTGCGAGTGTGTGTGTGTGTGTGCGAGTGTGTGTGTGTGTGCGAGTGTGTGTGTGTGTGTGTGCGAGTGTGTGTGTGTGTGTGCGAGTGTGTGTGTGTGTGTGCGAGTGTGTGTGTGTGTGCGAGTGTGTGTGTGTGTGTGTGTGTGTGCGAGTGTGTGTGTGTGTGCAAGTGTGTGTGTGTGTGCGAGTGTGTTTGTGTGTGCGAGTGTGTTTGTGTGTGCGAGTGTGTGTGTGTGTGCGAGTGTGTGTGTGCGAGTGAGTGTGTGTGAGTGTGTGTGTGTGTGTGCGAGTGTGTGTGTGTGTGTGCGAGTGTGTGTGTGTGTGTGTGCGAGTGTGTGTGTGTGTGTGCGAGTGTGTGTGTGTGTGTGCGAGTGTGTGTGTGTGTGCGAGTGTGTGTGTGTGTGTGTGTGCGAGTGTGTGTGTGTGTGCGAGTGTGTGTGCGAGTGTGTGTGTGTGCGAGTGTGTGTGTGTGCGTGTGTGTGCGAGTGTGTGCGAGTGTGTGTGTGTGCGAGTGTGTGTGTGTGCGAGTGTGTCTGTGTGTGCGAGTGTGTCTGTGTGTGCGAGTGTGTCTGTGTGTGCGAGTGTGTCTGTGTGTGCGAGTGTGTCTGTGTGTGCGAGTGTGTCTGTGTGTGCGAGTGTGTCTGTGTGTGCGTGTGTCTGTGTGTGCGTGTGTGTGAGTGTGTGTGTGTGTGTGTGAGTGTGTGTGTGTGTGTGTGTGTGTGCGAGTGTGTGTGTGCGCGAGTGTGTGTGTGTGCGCGAGTGTGTGTGTGCGCGAGTGTGTGTGTGTGTGCGAGTGTGTGTGTGTGTGCGAGTGTGTGTGTGTGTGCGAGTGTGTGTGTGTGTGTGCGAGTGTGTGTGTGTGTGCGAGTGTGTGTGTGTGCGAGTGTGTGTGTGTGCGAGTGTGTGTGTGTGCGAGTGTGTGTGTGTGCGAGTGTGTGTGTGTGCGAGTGTGTGTGTGTGTGCGAGTGTGTGTGTGTGTGCGAGTGTGTGTGTGTGCGAGTGTGTGTGTGTGTGCGAGTGTGTGTGTGTGCGAGTGTGTGTGTGTGCGCGAGTGTGTGTGTGCGAGTGTGTGTGTGTGCGATTTTATAATTCCCCTCCCCCCGCCAGCCAATCACTGTGATCACACCTGAGCCTCTGGAGGGGACAATCGTGTGCCTTAGATCGCAGCGCTGTACGGGGTAATTAGACGGCAAAACGTCTCACAGTCTCCTAGCGGCCATTGCTGCTGGGAGACTGAAAGCGGGGCGGAGCTCCACCTACCAAGCGTAGATGATCACACGTGCGATCTCCACAAAACAGGCCCGCGTGACGTGGTCAGCAAGTAGTTAAAGGCTGAATCACACTGCAAGAGCTTTTCAAACGCTAGTGATTTGAAAAGCTCTTGCTAATGCAATACTAGGGGGGATTTATACAAAATCACATCGCTCCAGTGAGAACACTCACATAGGATAACATTAGCAAGAGCTTTGTGTTCTTGTAGTGGGAATTAGGCCTAATCCAGGACTGAACTTCATTCCAATCAGTAGCTGATACCTCCTTTCCCACAAAAAATCATTACCTTTTCTTGAATAGATCATCAGGGACGTCTGTGTGGCTGATATTGTGGTGAAACCCCTCCCACAGTGTGATGTCATGACCATGGTCCAGACAGTTTGCTGTCTGTGAACCTTGTTGCATTATGGGAAATAACAGCAGTTTCCAACTGCCAAGCAAGCAGTATCTCGATAAAAATGATCGAATCTGATGGTAGATCGGCCGACAAGTCGAGTGATGTATACCTTTAGCCATAGACCCTGAAAAAGCATAAAAATCAGATGTTTCTGACTGAAGTGCGACTGGATTAGCTTCATGCTTGTTTCAGGTGTGAGATTTAGACACTACTACAGCCAAAGAGGTTGGCTGGACAGCCAGGCAACTGGTATCGCTTTTTTTTTTTTTTTTTTTTTTTTTTTTTGAGGAGCTGTTAGCTATACTATCTAAAAAAAACAACACATATATAAGTAGATAAATACTTGCTCTACATACATAACATGTATTGCACTGTCCACATTTTGATGTCAGTGAAGTTTATGTAGTAAATAAAGATTTCAGGAATTTGCCATCTTAATTCCCTCCGACTGAAGCCAATACTGATGTCATTTCCTCCCTTACTCAGGGAGGAGGGTGGCCAATGCAAAGACACAGTCTTCAGACTCACCCACCCAGCTCTACAATAGATAGTGCATTGTCATTGTGTGACTCTGTCGCTTGAGAAGCATGAGAAATATTGGCCAATCAGAGAGGAACAGATGTGTGGGAGGGGAAAACAGGAGGGAAAGAGGCTCCAGCCAATCAGGCTGCATTAGTTAAGTCTCAGGGGATACTAAAGAAGCAAAAAAAGACAACCCAGTATGCCCTGCAACTTCCTTTGTGTGGCAGATGTACCAAATAACAGCGAGGGAACCTTGGGAAAGATGTTCTATGGATAAGAAAAATAAGAGTGATTTTCAACTTTTGGATTGCCTGATTAGCATCCCTATTACTTGTTTACCAGATAAAAATAATGAATTGATTTTGATTTTATGCTGGATAGTAGCGCTTTAAGAAAACAAATTTGGCAGTTACCAGATCCCTCGCAGTTCAGGTGCCCTTTAAGGACACACAGAAGTATGAGGGAGGAAGTTGTGAAGCGCTCTCCCATAGCGTATTGTTATGTGTGTACAATATCCCTTGTGCAGATGATGATGAGTCAGACAGTATGAGGTATGAGTAGGTCACCTGCGTAGGGCATTGTTATTGCTCAGCCTCTGTCGCAGGAACAGGCCGAGCCGCAGCCCCAGCCCTCTCTCCGGAGGTAATTGAACACTGGAGGAGGAACACGCCTGGGGTTGTGGCCGTGTGAAGAGCAAGTTTTACATAGTTTTTTACCTTCTCAGTTGTCACATAAATGTCACCCTCCTCCTTACACATGTTATTATTGTCATCTTTCCTGCGTGTTCCTTTTAGAAATGGCTCCACTATAAATCGTGGAGAGGAAGAAAAATACTTGTTCCATGGTTAGAACTCCGCCATAAACACTGGTTGCAACACAACACAGAGTGAGGGAATAAAGAGACGTTATATAGCATCATTCCAATTATGTTAGATTCAGAGCTTTGGAGTTGGAGTCGAGAAGTCAGTCAGAGCAATTTTAGGTACCTGGAGTCGGAGTCGGTAGTTTCATAAACTGAGGAGTCGGATGATTTTTGTACCAAATAGTGTTCTCCCCAGAAATTTTTTCCAGCCGGGTGGCTTGAAAAGGTAGCCGGGCTGGGCGAGATGAGAGAATGCAGGACCGGTGTTTCGGTGCCCAACTCTGCTACAGTGAGCTGATAACAGCCGGGTGCTCACCAAAACTAGCCGGGTGGAGCACCCGGCTAAAACAGCCTGGGGAGAACACTGCCAAATTCTTAATTCTGGTAAGTATTAGACTAAGGAGTCATTTTGGGTACATGGAGTCGGAGTCAGTGGTTTCAAAAACTGAGGAGTCAGAGTTGGAGTCGGGTGATTTTAGTACCGACTCCACAACCCTGGTTAGATTATCATGTATAATGTATTCTATTGTTGTTTCTATTACTACTTGCTAAGAAGTTACAAAAATGTCACTTTTTTGCAGCCCTGGCAACAATCCCTTTTGTAATCTGTTCGGAGTACTGTTGCCGCAAGATCTTCCAGAAATGCCCATCTTGCTGCAAGGGCAAATAGTCACAGGGCAGGAGCCAACAGGATGAGGAGCAGTACCTGGGATGAGCAGCAGCAGGAAGAGGGGCTGTAGTTAGGATGAGCAGATGGGCAGAAGCAGCAGCAGGGAGAGGAACTGTTCCTAGGATGAGCAGATAGGCAGGGGCAGCAGCAGGGAGAGAAGCAGTACCTGGGATGAGCAGATAGGCAGGGGCAGGGAGAGGAGCTGTTCCTAGGATGAGCAGATAGGCAGACGCAGCGGCAGGGAGAGGAGCTGTAAAGGCAGGAGCAGCAGCAGGGAGAGCGGCTGTACCTGGGATGAGCAGATGGGCAGTAGTAGCAGCAGGGAGAGGAGCAGTAGCCAGGATGAGCAGTAGCAGGGGGAGGAGCTGTACCTGGGATGAGCCGATAGGCAAGAGCAGTGGCAGGGAGAGGAGATGTACCTGCGATGAGCAGCAGCAGGGGGAGAAGCTGTACCTAGGATGAGCAACAGCAGGGAGAGGAGCTGTACCTGGGATGAGCCGATAGGCAAGGGCAGTGGCAGGGAGAGAAGTACCTGCGATGAGCAGCAGCAGGGGGAGGAGCTGTACCTGGGATTACCAGAACAGCAGGAGCAGCACCAAAGCACGGAGCAGTAGCTAGGATAAAGAGATAGGCAGGAGCAGCAGCAGGGAGAGGAGCTGTACCTAGGATGAGCAGATCAGCATGAGCAGTGGCAGGTAGAGGAGCTGTACCTAGGATGAGCAGATCAGCAGGAGCAGCACCAGAGTAAAGAGCAGTAGCTAGGATGGGCAGGAGCAGCAGCAGGTAGAAGACCTGTACCTAGGATGAGCAGATCAGCAGATTAGCAGACTAGGATTAGCAGAACAGCAGGAGCAACACCAGAGTAGGGAGCAGTAGCTAGGATGAAGAGATAGGCAGGAGCAGCAGCAGGGAGAGGAGCTGTACCTAGGATGAGCAGATCAGCAGGAGCAGCACCAGAGTAACGAGCAGTGGCTAGGATGAGCAGATAGGCAGGAGCACCAGGGAGCTGTACCTAGGATGAGCATATATACAGGAGCAGTACCAGAGTAAGGAGCAGTGCACATAGGCAGGAGCAGCAACAATGAGAGGGGCAGCACTAGGATGAGCAGGCAGAAATAGCATCTAGGATGAGCAGACAGGCAGGAGGAGCAGCACTGATTAGACAGCAATAGAGGGTGAGCACAAGACATTGGCAGCAGACATAGGAGCAGCACCTGGGGTGAGCAGACAAGCTTTGGCAGCATTATGTTGGACGTTTACACCTGTTTTAGCTGTTTGGGATGATGTAACTGCAGCACTCTGTAATGTGGAGGGGATTCCCTGACAGGTGCTATAGAAGCTCAGTGCAGTGACAGATACTTCATCAGGTAGAACGAGGAAGTGAAACGCGCTGGAGGAAAATGCTGGTAGCAGAAGAGAGCGCTTCAGTGGAACGGAGTTTCTCTGAAAGGAAAATTCCACTCGACGTAAAAACATTTGAGGAATTACCATAAGCAGAAGATCGGTGCAGCACAAATCGATTTCATGTTATTAAAAACACAAGGAGAGGGGGAGGGGCGCGCAGGATGTAATAAGGCTATGTTAAAAGCAAGTAAAATAGAAAAGAATGAGGTGCCTTACCTCAATGAAGATAAATTCATAATTAATTTGAATATGTACTGTCAACACATTTCGTGGGTCTGTGCCCACTTCATCAGGCCAAATAAAGTGCCAATGGCTGCGTAAAGCCGTTTGAAAGACGCCTTTCAAACGGCTCTAAGCACCCTTTTGGCACTTTGTTTTATTACATCCTGGATGCCTCTGTGCCCCCTTTGTGTTTCTCACCCTACTTATGGAGGGGTGTCCTATTTGGCCCCTTGTGGCTTCACCACTCTAAAGACCATTTAGTTGTAGAAAGAGCGCGACCACATCCAGCCCCTCTGGATACCCGAGTGGAGTCCGGTTTGTTCATCTCCACCTGCCTACAGTGGTTGTTTGTCCGCCTGCAATATTTCCTTGTGAGTATCGAATTCGACTACAGTTTCTATTGAAAGAGGAACTGTCACGAAAATCTTAAAATTTAAAACACATACAAATAAGTAAGTTTCTTCCTGAGTAAAATGAGACATAAATGACTTCTCTCCTATGTTGCTGTCACTTACAGTAAGTAGTAGAAATCTGACAGTACCGACAGGTTTTGGGCTAGTCCATCCTCCATAGGGGATTCTCAGCATGGCCTTTATTCTTTATAAAGACACTCCCTGAAAAAGTTTTATACAATGATGCTGGCCAGCCTCCCTGCTCACCATACACTTTTTTTTAGCAGATGGACAGAGCAACTGCCATTCACTTAGTGCCTTTTGAAAATAAAGAAATCCCTGTAAACCCCTCAAGAGGAGATGGGCTAGTCCAAAACCTGTCGGTTCTGTCAGATTTCTACTACCTACTGTAAGTGACAGCAACATAGGAGAACAACATAGGCCTGCAACCTGATCTGTGCTGGGGGCTGCAGAGCCCACCCAGCACAGATCATAAAAAAACACGCTGGTCCTTAAGGGGGGGGGGGGGTAAACCCCTGGACCTAACCAGGGCTGTGGAGTCGGAGCAATTTTGGGTACCTGGAGTCGGTGGTTTCAATAAACTGAGGAGTCAGAGTCGGATGATTTTTGTACTAAATCCACAGCCTTTGTAATAATTAGACTAAGGAGTCGAGGTGTTGGAGCAATTTTGGGTACCGGGATTCGTATGATTTTTGTACGGACTCCACAGACCTGTTTAAAACACATAAAAGGGAGGTAGTGGTGGACTTTCCCCCAGGTATTCATGCACAGGTTATCATTTTTCAGAAATAGTTCTTTATTGGTAAAGAAAAGCAGGAAATACAGTGACTCCACTTGCAATGCGCTTCGTGGGCTTACCCCACTTCCTCAGGCAAAAATAATGTGCAGCATCTAGGAGGAATTAAGAGCAGAATACTCTCGAGTCCATATAATCAAGTTAAAAATCATAAATATTTACATAAATACACCCCAAAATAGAGATGTTAGTTGCAATTATAAATACTGTATTTCATGGACTATAAGACTCTTTTTTTTTTTTTTTTTTTCCTCCCCCAAAAGTGGGGGAAAAAGTCACTGCATGACAAATGCATGTAGTTCCTGACTTGTGAACGCCTGCCAATAAGTAGAGATGGCCCAGCCTTGGAGAACTCATGGAGAAGCACATGGCAAACGCATGAAAACATACCTTTAAAATACTTTACATAATTAAACAAACATAAATGAAAGAGACCACACACATGAAGGCATTTAAAGGCCGGGGCCCTTATTTATTGGGGGTTTTAACCAAATAACTTTATTAACTTAAAACTGTAACGCCAGTTAAACCAAACTGAAAACCTTTTCTTTATTGTTTTTGTATCACCAGAAAATGATTGCCTGGTCAGTAGACCCAGGCAGTACCACCATTGCACCTAGCAACACACCAACTGCCCGCCCCTATGAGTGGGAAGCACTACCCCCCCCCCCCCCCCCCCCCCCCCCCCAATAAGTAGGTACTGCGACAATCCTTGCTAGAAAATAGGGAGGGAGGGTGGAAGAAGCTCGCCTATTCCTAGCCAACTGACCCAGAAACCCAGGTTACTTCAGCCTTTATGCTGTCCAAAGCTGAACTCTCATTGGATCACCTGGGAACCCTAGCACCCAGACCAGAGCCAATCACCACCCCTGCCCTCAGTCCATCTCCTGATTGGGTGAGTGTCAAGCAGCATCCTCAGCGACAGATCATTCTGGAATGCTGAGATGTATCTCCTCACAGACCAGCACCTGTAACAAAAGAGAAACACAGCCAGAAACACCAGATACCTGTATACATATATCTTAACTATAAACAGGCAGTTTCCAGCGTTTGCCATGAGTACGTCACCCTATTGTGTTCCTCCCTGTCCATGATCAGTTTGATCAGCTGATTGATTTGTAAGCCTCTGATTTGCTGTGATGACTTCCTGGTTTAACACATGATCATGACCAGCAAATCAGAACCTTCCTAATCTATCAGCTGATCAAACTGATCATGTGCTTCTCCATGAGTTCTCCAAGGCTGGGCCATCTCTACCAATAAGACCTCCAATTCAATTTTATTCAATTTTGACCAATGTGATCCAATTTTTCAGTTGATTGGAAGTTTGTAAGGAATTATTATATTTAACACACACTTGCGTTCAAGATTGCCACAATTTCGGGAAAAACAATTGTAAATGTTGAAAAAGTTGGTTGTATACATTGACCCTTCCTGCATGGCAACCTTTCACTGGAACTGCATTTTCCATTGTTACATTTATCACCATATTCCACCTCTGTACACCAATCAGTCACATGCTGTTTAGCATTACAATTACTACTGAACACCAGTACAATACAATACATATTATGACAATTCTACTAAAAACACGATTCCATATACCGGCATATTATTTTCATGTTACCATAACATACTTTTTCCATCTGTTCATTATATACCAGGGGTCAGGAACCTTTTTGGCTGAGAGAGCCATAAATGCCACATATTTTTAAAATGTATTTCCCTGAGAGCCATACAATATGCTTCAAACTGGCACAGTGCGCATGCACAGCAGAGGGCTAACATCCTTGTTGCTATGGTGATGTGTATACAGTTGATCCGCTGGGCAGCGGAAGTGTCAGATACGTCTTCAGCTTCTCTTGGGTTTCAGCAACATCGGCAATTTCCCCAAGAGCCAGACAGGAGAAATAAAGACTAACAGCTTGTACAATTAGCTAGCTGACTTGGGGGATGATTTACTTTACAGGACGAGATCCCCGCACTTTAGCCCAAGGCTAATGGGCCAATCAAAGTGGGGGGATCTCGTCCTACAAAGTCACTGGACCTGACGGGGTACAGGGTGGGACAATTGGAGCGGCTATTAGTTTTGGGCGGAATGCTAGTAAGTTAGTAGTGCATGTTACAGCAGTAGTGTACCTACTTTGAAAGTGTTACTTGCGCTGCCACACTAATCTGTGCTGCTTGAGTAGTGTAGCTTAGTGAATCAACCGCTACTGATTTGTCTGTGAGCCAGATGAAGCAATCAAAAGAGCCACATCTGGCTCCCGAGCCGTAGGTTCCCTACCCCTGTTAGTTATGGTACATCCTGTATATACACACTTTTTCATAATTCAATCTGTCCATCATTTGGTATGTAACTGAATAGTTATATGCAAGTAATTCTGGTAGAGTACAATTTCACAATCCATCACACACGCTGTACAATTCTACAATTCTTGGTTCGTCTGACTTTTCCAACTTGACCAACCTCAAAAAATTGAGAAAAACTAACAAAAAAAAGTTCAATTTTTCAATACAACTGATTGTTTTAAACGCATTGAGGTAAAATCCAACAGAAAATTGTAACGTGTGGCCACCTTAAGAAACCCTGTTAGATGCTGAAAATAACATAATGAATAAAATTGCTTATTTTTTACAATACTCAATTATAGATTATTTAGTCAGTGTTTGCACATTGTAAAATCTTTCTTCTCCCTGATTTACATTCTGAAATGTATCACTGGAGGTGACATCTTTATTCCTGCCAGGTGATCTGTACGGAATGTTTGTTTCGGAGAGTTATAAGCACTGCTTGTTATAAGATACTGCTTGTTTGGCAGTTGGAAACAGCCATTATTTCCCACAATGCAACAAGGTTCACAGACAGGAAACTGTCAGGACCATGGTCATGACATCACACTGTGGGAGGGGTTTCACCACAATATCAGCCACACAGACCCCATGTTGATCTGTTTGAGAAAAGGTAAAGATTCCTCATGGGAAAGTGGGTATCAGCTACTGATTGGGTTGAAGTTCAGTCTTTTCCTCTTCAAAAAAAAAAGTGTTTCTTATTGATTCTTGCACTAAATAGACCCATACTGAAAACCTTAAAATGTCCTCAGCATAAAGTGGAATTTCCCTTTAGCAGAGGTCACAGTGAGGTTTAGCATCTTAAACTTAGGAATGTAGAATGGAGTTTGTTTTGTCGCTTTGCTGAAGTACACTTGTCACAGTCATTCAGACTGTTTCAGTTTGTTTAGTGGAGGGAAAACTTCAATGAAATTCTTCTTCTGCTATTATATAGCTAGATCGGTTCTGCACAATGGCCTCAATTCACTAAGCTTTATCAAACGTTTGATAATTTACCTCATGGGTAAAATCTAATTTTGAATTCACTAAGGTGTTATAGATTTATTGATCATTTCATCGATAAAACATTCGATAAATCTATAACACCTTAGTGAATTCAAAATTAGATTTTACCCATGAGGAAAATTATCAAACGTTTGATAAAGTGTTTGATAAAGCTCCGTGAATTGAGGCCAATGTGGGTTTTTTTTGTTTGGTGTTATTAAAATTGTCTAAAGAAGACAGTAAAGGGCAGCACCTGGGATGAGCAGGCATGCAGTAGTGCCAGTACCTAGATTGAGCAGATAGGCAGTAGTAGTGGCAGGGAAGAGAAGCACCTAGAATGAGCAGATAGGCAGTAGTAGTGGCAGGGAAGAGCAGCACCTAGAATGAGCAGATAGGCAGTAGTAGTGGCAGGAAGAGCAGTACCTAGATTGAGCAGATAGGTAGTAGTAGTGGCAGGGAAGAGCAGCACCTAGAATGAGCAGATAGGCAGGAGTAGTGGCAGAGAAGAGCAGCACCTAGGATGAGGAGATAGGCAGGAGTAGTGGCAGGGAAGAGCAGCACCTAGAATGAGCAGATAGGCAGGAGTAGTGGCAGGGAAGAGCAGCACCTAGAATGAGCAGATAGGCAGTAGTCGTGGCAGGGAAGAGCAGCACCTAGAATGAGCCGATAGGCAGGAGTAGTGGCAGAGAAGGGCAGCACCTAGGATGAGCAGATAGGCAGGAATAGTGGCAGGGAAGAGCAGCACCTAGGATGAGCAGACAGGCAGGAGTAGTGGCAGGGAAGAGCAGCACCTAGGATGAGCAGACAGGCAGGAATAGTGGCAGGGAAGAGCAGCACCTAGGATGAGCAGACAGGCAGGAGTAGTGGCAGAGAAGAGCAGTACCTAGAATGAGTAAATAGGCAAGAGTAGTGGCAGAGAAGAGCAGTACCTAGAATGAGTAAATAGGCAGGAGTAGTGGCAGAGAAGAGCAGCACCTAGGATGAGCAGATAGGCAGGAGTATTGGCAGAGAAGGGCAGCACCTAGGATGAGCAGATAGGCAGGAGTAGTGGCAGAGAAGAGCAGTACCTAGAATGAGCAGATAGGCAGGAATAGTGGCAGGGAAGAGCAGCACCTAGGATGAGCAGACAGGCAGGAGTAGTGGCAGGGAAGAGCAGCACCTAGAATGAGTAAATAGGCAGGAGTAGTGGCAGGGAAGAGCTGCACCTAGAATGAGCAGATAGGCAGGAGTAGTGGCAGAGAAGAGCAGCACCTAGAATGAGCAGATAGGCGGGAGTAGTGGCAGAGAAGAGCAGCACCTAGAATGAGCAGATAGGCGGGAGTAGTGGCAGAGAAGAGCAGCACCAGTGGCGTAGCTTAGGAGCTAGGGGCGCCGGTGCGAGTTATACATGGGGCCCCGCCAGCACTTTATACATAACAATTGATACGACGCACCAAAACCTGCCAAGGACAACCACAGTGCCAGAGGTGCAAGAAGGGCATTAGGAGCAGCTTGTTAATGAATATTATCATTCAAAGCATCTATAGAAGTGATTATTACAAGCACAGGACCAATAAAGAGCTAATACTGCAGTTGAGGGAAGGCCCTCTAGCCCAAGGGCCCTGATGCGGTGGCTACCTTTGCAACCCCTATTGCTACACCCCTGAGCAGCACCTAGAATGAGCAGATAGGCAGGAGTAGTGGCAGAGAGGAGCAGCACTTAGGATGAGCAGATAGGTGGGAGTAGTGGCAGAGAAGAGCAGCACTTAGGATGAGCATAATCTATATACCTTAGGACAGCGCACCATCAAAGGCTTTATCAATATGGTTAAAAACATGCGACAGACAAAAAATTGTGAAGACTCCGCCTCTAAATAAACACATCTGCACAGTATCAAATAATTTAAAATACTGTTTTATTAAGTCATCAAGTAAACAACACATTCAACAAACACGATACATGTATGATAACGGCCCATGCTAGCCCTGCCAAAGAAATGTGTACAGTCAGATAAATGGGAAACCCAGTGCTATGAAAGCACCAGACCTCTGGGAATGGTACTAATGAATTCATGTGTTCCGGTATAAACAGGGAAATGCCAAATATACCAAAGTGCATAGTGTAAATCAAAGAAGACAGGTAGCTGGAGAGGAGCAGCACCAGGGATTAGCAGATATGCTATTGCAGCAAATGGGGAGCAGCAGCAAAAGCAGCAGAAAAGTGTCAGACTGGCAGGAGCAGCAAGAGAAGAGCAGCATGAAAGATGAGCAGATGACCAGGAGCAGCAGCAGAGAGAGATGCACCAAGGTTAAGCAAATGGGCAGGAGAAGCAAGAGAGGAGCAGCACCTACAATGAGCAGACCAGTAGGACAGGAGCAGACCAGCAAGAGAAGCAAGAGGTGACCAGATCATCATGAGCAGCACCTATGATAAACAGGCTGGCAGGAGCAGCAAAAGTTCTCATAATCTCTGCTGCTCTTGCCTAGATTCTCCTTTTCTTTTTGCTGCAGCTACTCCTGCCTGTCCGCTCATTCTGGGTGTTGCTACACTCTTGTTGCTTTTGACTGGCAGGAGCAGCAAGAGAGGAGCACCTAGGATAAACATATGAGCAGGAACAGCAAAAGGGGAGCAGCACCCAGGACAAGAAGACTGGCAGGAGCAGCAAGAGAGGAGCACCTAGGATAAACATATGAGCAGGAACAGCAAAAGGGGAGCAGAACCCAGGACAAGAAGGCTGCTAGGAGCAGCAAGAGAGGAGCGGCACCCAGGGTAAGCAAACTGGCAGGAGCAGCAAGAGAGGAGCACCACCTAGGATGGGCAGACTGGCAGGAGCAGCAAGAGAGGAGCAGCACCTAGGATGGGCAGACTGACAGGAGCAGCAAGAGAGGAGCGGCACCTAGGATAACCTGACTGGCAGGAACAACAAGAGAGGAGTGGCACCTAAGATAAGCATCAAAAGGGGGAGCAGTACCTAGGATGGGCAGATGGGCAGGAGTAGCACCTAGGATGTGCAGACCAGCAGGAGGAAGCCGCTAACTCCGCTCCTCCAATGAACTTCACCTGACCTCACTGCCCCCCCCCCGCATCACCAAATCCCATGCACGCCTCCAGGACTTCTCAACAGCTGCTCCAACACTATGGAACTCCCTATTTCCCCCCATTAAAGTTTCCCCTCTCTTTCAACATCTTCAGGAAGGCCCTCAAAACTCATCTTTTCACTCTGGCCTACTACCTTTCCCTCTAGATTGTAAGCCTTCAGTGTCCTCCTTGTGTCTCCTACCTGATCACGCACCTCCATTACTGTACACCCACCCTATGAATCTGAGTGAACTCTACTTGCCTAATCTCCATGCTCCCATCCAGTGACTAAGCCTTACCTTGTACTCCTACTGTGCTCTGTGATCTGGTTTGCATGTATTCCTGTATTGCCTTATTGCTGTAAGTCACCCCTAAATATTGTCTGTAACCTAAACTAATGTCCAGCGCTGCGTAATATGTTGGCGCTTTATAAATACAATAGATACATAAAATAAATATATTATTCAATGCACTTTTTTCCATGAAACACAAAAACAGATCCATAATTAGGACTTAGCCATACGTGGAGATTCTTTTTTTCCTACAATGGTTCAGACATCTCTGCTTCCTCTTTTGCTGTTGATACACAAGACATGATTCAGCGGGACCATGTGAACCCATTAATCAGAAAGGATTGTGTTTTTTTCCTCTTTTGTTATGCCAAGCGAGAACATGCCCCAGCTTGGCCGTTTAATGATGGCTTGTTCTAGCATTTTGTATCCGGAAGAGTTTTCTCCAGAAGCGTCTGAGCGTCCTGACTGGTGGCGCGCTGATTCACTCCTGCGAGTTTATTAATCCGGAGTGTGAGCGAGTGTCTGTGCGAGTGCCCGGTGTTCAGTGTGAACTCACGTTTACCAGGTTCACTGCAGAAGCCCTGTCTGCAAGCGGTAGGGGGTGAGGGGAGCGCTATACCAGTCCATAAATGTCACAAATTAATGGCAACAGCCGAAGAATAAACTGCAAACTGAACGCTCTGCCTCTCTGTGGTCGTTGTTTGGAGCAAATAAACATGCATGTTCTTCTTTGTGTAATTAGCAATTCATGCATTGATGTATATAGTATAGTCTCGTTGTAGTAAACGCTAATATAGTAAACATGCGGGTTTAGTAGTTTCCAGGTCCTGGCCAAGCCCCATTATAAGTACAGTATATGGGATTAACAACTGGTATAGTAAACCCCAATATAATAGAACTTCTGATATAGTAAACCCGTTTTTTGGCCCATTCGGTATTCTGTATCCGGCTATAGTGGAAAGTGGGCGGGTATATGTGTCATGCGTCAGTCGGAGGCCCATGAGACGTGGTCAGGCTGGCAACCACTTGTAGCCTGCTTGTTATCTGCACTCTACTCTGGGCCTGTTTGGCTGAACTAAAAAGCACCAGCCGGTCAGGCCTATGGGCCCTTCTCCACCAGCTGCGTAAAACACATGCGTTTGCTGATTCTGAAGTGCAGCCTGTTTAAAATAAGAATTTTTAAAAAAACACAAACGCATGTCTGTGCGATTATGATGCGTTTTGCGCTTCAGTGTAAAGTATTGGAACGCATGAAAACGCATAGAAATGCGTTTTGTATTGATTTAACCACTAGTATCTGACAACACTTGCCACTTGACAATCAGAAAAAACGGAAAACGATGGACTAGTCCAAAACCTGTCTCTTCTGTCAGATTTCTACTACCTACTGTAAGTGACAGCAACATAGGAGGAAAGTAATTTATGGCTCATTTTACTCTGGGAGAGATGTACTACTTATTTGTTTGTTTGCACATATTTTAAATTTTAAATTTTTTTCTCCATAGTGCCCCTTTAATTCCTCCTCCCACCTCATATAGCAGGTGTATTCCATGTAAAGCGTTCCAACCAAACCAACAATATCAAGTGTGGCCAGTGCTCTGCCCCTCCCTCTTCCCCCACAGCAAGCATGGCCAGAACCCACCCATAGCAAAGTGTGGCCAGTGCTCTGCCCCTCCCTCTTCCCCCACAGCAAGCATGGCCAGAACCCACCCAAAGCAAAGTGTGGCCAGTGCTCTGCCCCTCCCTCTTCCCCCACAGCAAGCATGGCCAGAACCCACCCAAAGCAAAGTGTGGCCAGTGCTCTGCCCCTCCCTCTTCCCCCACAGCAAGCATGGCCAGAACCCACCCAAAGCAAAGTGTGGCCAGTGCTCTGCCCCTCCCTCTTCCCCCACAGCAAGCATGGCCAGAACCCACCCAAAGCAAAGTGTGTCCAGTGCTCTGCCCCTCCCTCTTCCCCCACAGCAAGCATGGCCAGAACCCACCCATAGCCAAGTGTGGCCAATATAACCATCCCTAAGGGCCCGCTTCCACTATCGCGAATCAGCATGCGTTTTCTGTGCGCAGATTCACATAACCAATACAAGTTAATTAGCCTGTTTCCACTTGTCAGAAAATCTGTGCGGTTTGCCGTGCAGGAAAAATCTGCACAGCAGAGCCATCAGAATTTGCACACTGCAAGGCGGTGTGCGATTCACATACAATGTAATTAACAGAAAATTCACATGCGTTTTTGCACAGAATCAACGTAAAAGCACACAGGCACTGACATGGTTACATTTGCATACTTTCTAATATACGCAAAAACATATGCAAATTCGGGGTAAAAATCGTGTACGAATTTTGCATCCGCATGCAAATTCATTTTCCGCAACCAATTTGCACCAGACAAGTGGAAACGGACCCTAACTTCTCTCCCCCTATAGCAAATGGATCCAGTACAACCCCTTCCAAACCCCATTCTCAACAAATGTCAGTAACAAGTAACATTACTCCAAGAATGTATTTTGTTGAGCCTGGTAAGGTTGGAGGTTCATGGGGTAAGAGAGGGGTGACACCATGAGTTTCTGCACCGGGTGACACCAACCCTAGTAACACCTCTAGAGCTGCCTGATTACTGAGGGAATTGCCTGTCATCTGTGACTTGCTTGTGCATGGCTGCAACGCTACAGTATCATCCAGGCTACACAGAAATGTGGACAGAGGAGCACACCATCAGCACTGTACCTGCATTACCTAGTGAGATCTATGCTTCCTATGCATTGTGGGATTACTGCCTGCAAATCCCTGCATATTGAGCACTGTGCATTGTGATCTAGCTTAGATACTGTTTGTGCTCGCTTGCTGAAGCATTGAAAAGAAAAAATTACCCATTCTTGACTGAATTAATATCCAGTACTATGGTATACTTTATGTGCTTGAGTATGACCATTTCTGATACAGTAAACTTCTGATATAGTAAACTACTTTTTTCAAGTTCACTATAAAGGGATTTTACTGTAATCCTGGGAACATCACTGCGATCCTCAGGTGCAATGAGACCGATCGAGGACCAGGAAGGCCCTATAGCATATGTGTGAAATTCTGGCCCGCGGGCCATCAGATTTTGCCCACAAGTGGTTTCCCTACTCTGCATGATGTTTGGCCCACTTTAGACCACCAGGGAAGCCATATTGGGGGTGAATCCCTAGATCACCAGGGAAGCCATATGGGGAGGGGTAAAACACTAGACACTAGGGAACTGTATATGGGGGGGGGGGGGGGGCATTAGACACCAGGGAACAGTATAGGAGAGGGAGGAGGACCGCTGGACACCAGGGAACAGTATAGGAGAGGGAGGAGGACCACTGGACACCAGGGAAATGTATAGGGGAGGGACAGAGGACTACTAAACACCACGGAACTGTATTGGGGAGAGGGGACCACTAAATACCACGAAACGGTATAGCTGAGGGAGGGAGGACCACTAGACACCAGACAGCTGTTTAGGAGAGGAAGGGGGCCATTAGAAACCAGGGAACTGCATAGATGAGGGCCACTAGACGCCAGGTAACTGTATAGGGGAGGGACACGTGCCACTAGACACTGGTGAACTGTATATGAGAGGGATGGGAGCCACTAGAAACCAGGGAACTGACTAGGGGAGGGAGAGGCGCCATTTGACACCAGGGAACTGTATAAAGGACAGAGGTGGTCACTAGATATTGAGGTAGGGCTGCAACTTGGTCCCAATGTTCAATTTCGGCCCACTTTGCATTCAGATTTGACACCCCTGTTCTATAAAATCCAGACACTGCTCTCTCTATAGGGTAGCATCAACCTTTTTTTATCACCTTCATGCCAGTTTCACTTAAGAGGTTGATTTGATGTCACCGTATCTAGGATCTTCTACACAAAACAAACACAAGCTATGCTATTGATTGTCAACACGGAACTAAAAGTATTTGTGCCTGGAATCAAGCATGTGCACCAAATACAAGAGAATAGAAAAGTCTGTGTTTGGGGAAATGCAAAGTGAACCGAGCGACTTACAAACACAGGTGCACACCGCTCCATGGGAGCTCATTCAAAATTTAAACCCTGTGGTAGTATCAGTCCAAAGGGCTTCAAAGCCACAGATCAAATGTCTGCACACACAAGCCCACGTATGATCAAATGTCTGCACACACAAGCCCACGTATGATCAAATGTCTGCACACACAAGCCCACGTATGATCAAATGTCTGCACACACAAGCCCACATATACCTTATTTTTCGGACTATAAGATGCACTTTTTTCCCCCAAAAGTGGGCACTTTGACTGGACCCAATGACAGAGCTGTGCTCCCGCCCTCGGGACTGCTGGATCCTCTAAAGAAACCAGCAGGGTAAGTGATTGGCAGTCCCATGGCACCTTCCACTCTGCGTTCCAAGCCGCGGTCACGTGATTACAAACACTTCCTCCTTCATCCCGGAAGGAGGAAGTGTTTGTAATCACGTGACCGCGGCTTGAAACGCAGCGTGGTAGGCACCGTGGGATGGATTAAAGAAGATGCCTGCTGGGTAAGTTTAACCGACCTCGCCCACCCGCACAGGTTCTTTAATTACCTGGATGAAATCCGAATAAAACCTATTCGGATTTCATCCGGTGATCATCACTGGACAAGGGGGATGGGGACACGGGGAATAGACGAAAGGGGACATCACAGGACACATCAGAGGACACGGGAATGGGACATGGGTGATAGAGGCAGGGCTGTGGAGTCGAGGAGTCGGAGCCATTTTGGGTACCTGGAGTCGGAGGTTTCTTAACCTCTTGCCGACCGCGTCACGCCGATGGGCGCCACGCGGCGGCAGCCCCAGGACCGCCTAACACCGATTGGCGTAAAGTCCTGGGGCTCTGTTTTGCAGGAGATCGCGCGCAGGCTGCGGGCGCATCTCCTGCTTGGGGGGCGGAGCTCCGCCCCGCCTTCAGTCTCCGAGCGGCTATTGCAGCTCGGGAGACTGTTAGACGGCGTGATCGCCGTCTATTTACTCTGTGCAGCGCTGCGAACAGCAGCAGCGCTGCGCTGGGGACAGCCGTGTGACACGGCTGTCCCCCTGGGGGGGACAAGAGAGCGATCGGCTCTCATAGGGTGAAGCCTATGCGAGCTGATCGCTATGATTGGCTGGCTGGAGGGGGGGAGGGTATTTAAAGAAACAGGGTTTTTTTTTTAAAAAAAGGCAACACTAATATTTATTAAAAAAATAAATAAACATGGGGGGAGCGATCAGACCCCACCAACAGAGAGCTCTGTTGGTGGGGAGAAAAGGGGGGGGGGGAATAACTTGTGTGCTATGTTGTGCGGCCCTGCAGCTTGGCCTTAAAGCTGCAGTGACCAATTTGACTAAAAATGGCGTGGTCACTAGGGAGGTTTAGCCCTGCAGTCCTCAAGAGGTTAAACTGCGGAGTCGGAGTCGCATGATTTTTGTACCGACTCCACAGCCCTGGATAGAGTACAGGAGACATAGCAGGACACATCAGAGGACACAATATAGAGGACAGTGCACCCCGGAGGACACACAGGTTCGAGGGGGACAGAGGACAGGACACGGAGGGCAGAAGAAGGGGGACACCGGACAGGGTACTAGACACCGGAGGACAGAGGACAAAGGAAGACGTACAACAGAGGGACAGAGAACATAGGAAAGAGGACACAGGGGGACACCAGAGGACACGGGGACATAATAATTGGGGGTAAAAAGTCCATAAGACGCCCCTGCACCATGGATGCACCAGGTTTAGTATGTATTTTTCCCTGTTTTTGTCCTCTAAATCTAGGTGAGTCTTATAGTCCTGATCGCGTTATCGTCTGAAAAATACTGTAATCAAATGCCTGCATAGACAAGCCCACCTATGTGTGTCTTGTGAGATCTGCAGAGGAGGCTTCTCACCCAGTCATCCCAGCGTGTGACATTTACTGGCCATACAATTCAATGCATAAATCCTTCACAGTGGGGAAGGAAGAGGGCCTGTCAGGGTGTGGACATATTGCAGGGGTGAGGAATAGCTGTTTTGTTCTGTCATTTCTGTAGCATGACCTCACAAGCAGCAGAACAAACCTCTGGTGTAAAAGGCAAATGTTATACTGTATTTACTTAAAAACTGGATATGGACATAACGTTTAGTTGTCTGAATAGTATAAAAATAACCTGTCTGACCAGCCATTAGGGGAATGATTTTCCTGCAAGCAGCACAGGATTTTATGTAGCATGTACAAAGAAAATGGTTTCCTGGTTTCCCCCTTTCCCTAGATGTATGGTACCGCTTCACTCTCTCTCAGCACTCCAGCAATGGGATCCTTCTGCCCATCCAGTGTCCTGTATCCATGGCTACAGCGGTGCCTCATGTGACTTGCTACGTGCTGCCGGGTCACATTAGGTGCCGCCGTATTCAGATGTGTATGTCCTTTCAATTCCTTTACGATTTATATCCATATGGAAAAATTATTGAAAATCTTATCAGAATTTGAAAAATGTATATGTGTACTCGAGAGTTCTTCTATATCTGATCGATGTCATATCAATGTCATATCGAAATATTAATCTGATCATGTATTGGAATAGGATCTAGAGTGAAAATTGCATGGTGTGTACCAAGCTTTAGGCAGTGGGTCGCCTAATCAGGCAGAGTGCTCACAGTCAAGCAAACTGACCCCTCCCACCCCTCCATCAGAGTGCCTTCACCACCGAAAAAAAACAACTTTATAGTTCTTCCTGTATAACATGGTTTTCAGTAGCTTCTGCAAGCAGACTGTACTATCACTGGTGGCAGCAGGCCTGTGTCTCACTTGCAGCACAAGCACTGATCTTCCTCTATTTTCCTGTCCCAGAACTGCAAGAATGCCAGGGGTGATGCAACAGGTTCTGTATCAATACGCCGGCAATTTCCGCTGGTGGATTGATACTGGACCTGCTGCATCAGTGGCTGGATGGTGTAATGGTTCAGGGCTCTGCCTCTGACACAAGAGACCAGGGTTCGAATCTCGGCTGTTCAGTAAGTCAGCACCTATTCAGTAGGAGACCTTAGGCAAGACTCCCTAACACTGCTACTGCCTATAGAGCACGTCCTAGTGGCTCTGGCGCTTTGAGTCCGCCAGGAGAAAAGCGCGATATAAATGTTCTGTGTTTGTTTGTGTAGTTCCGGCCAGGAGTATTAGTACTGGTGCTTTGAGGGACTCGGAGATCTGCTGTTTTCATGAACACCAATGCATAGTTATGGCCTTCAGACAGGGCCAGTTCTAGACTTTTTTGCCGCCTGAGGCAAACTTGTGAGGATGCCCCTCCCCTTCACCTTCCAGTACAAGTAGCCTGGAGGGAGTAGCAGCCAGGAAGGGGGAGTGGCGGGCACAGCGGTAGGGAGGGGGTCAGACCTGTACTTCCGCAGTACAGTCGATGGCATTGTACACTGCTGTGTCTGCTGCACCCCCTTCCTGGCTGCTGCTCCCTCCCCCCCCCCCCCGTTTCCGCCTCCTGAGGAACCTGCCCAACCCCGCCTCATAGGCGGCGTGGGGCTACTTGCAGACCACAACTGATACAACCAGGGCTGTGGAGTCTGAGTCGAGGAGTGGAGCAATTTTGAGTACCTGAAGTTGGTGGTATCATAAACTGAGGAGTCGGAATTGGAGTCGGATGATTTTTGTACCCACAGCCCTGCATACAACGCAGCACATTGCTTTGCAGATGTGAATTGCTGGCTTCCCCGTACCAATCATCCTTACAAGCTTTATTTTCTGGTAGCTGGAGGACTCTGTGACTCATTCTGTCACCTAGCACAGTGTATGTGCAGCTTAGTAGGTTTTTAATAGATTAGATGCTCAACTTGATAAAAACACTGAATTAAACAAAATCTATTGGAGACTAGAGACTCTCAATCCATATTAAATGATATTATTGATCAAGCATTGGATGGGGGTTCTTTTCTTAGTTATAGGACAACTGTAATGAGAGGGATATGGAGGCTGCCATATTTAATTCCTTTTAAGCAATACCAGTTGCCTGGCTATCCTGCTGGTCCTCTGCCTCTAGTACTTTCAGCCATAGCCCCTGAACAAGCATGCAGCAGATCAGGTGTTTCTGACATTACTGTCAGATCTGACAAGATTAGCTGCATATTTGTTTCTGGTGTTATTCAGACACAACTGCAGCCAAAAAGATCAGCAGGGCTGCCAGGCAACTGGTATTGTTTAAAAGGAAATAAATATGGAAGCCTCCATATACCTCTCACCTCGGGTTCACTTTAACACGTCACTAGACTAGCAATGCGTCTGTGCAGCACTCAGCCCTGAACAGTCGCCCGAGGGGTTGAGTCCCAGTCCCTGCATTCGGAACTCCTTGCACGTGTGTACTGGGCTTTGGTTCAGCAATGATGTCACTAGGTGTAAGTGATCTGACAACTGCGTTCTCTATACGTCACTGCGTACATCACTGCCTTCAGTCTGTCCACCTGCCTGCGCTGTGTCTCCTGTTTGTATACCTGCGCTGTGTCTCCTGTCTGTCCCCCTGCACTGTGCCTTCTGTCTGTCCCCCTGCGCTGTGTCTCCTGTCTGTCCCCCTGCACTGTGTCTCCTGTCTGTCCCCCTGCACTGTGTCTCCTGTCTGTCCCCCTGCGCTGTGTCTCCTGTCTGTCCCCCTGCACTGTGTCTCCTGTCTGTCCCCCTGCGCTGTGTCTCCTGTCTGTATACCTGCGCTGTGTCTCCTGTCTGTCCACCTGCGCTGTGTCTCCTGTCTGTCCCCCTGCGCTGTGTCTCCTGTCTGTCCCCCTGCACTGTGTCTCCTGTCTGTCCCCCTGCGCTGTGTCTCCTGTCTGTCCCCCTGCACTGTGTCTCCTGTCTGTCCCCCTGCGCTGTGTCTCCTGTCTGTATACCTGCGCTGTGTCTCCTGTCTGTCCACCTGCGCTGTGTCTCCTGTCTGTCCCCCTGCGCTGTGTCTCCTGTCTGTCCCCCTGCACTGTGTCTCCTGTCTGTCCCCCTGCGCTTTGTCTCCTGTCTGTCCCCCTGTGCTGTGTCTCCTGTTTGTATACCTGCGCTGTGTCTCCTGTCTGTCCACCTGCGCTGTGTCTCCTGTCTGTCCACCTGCGCTGTGTCTCCTGTCTGTCCCCCTGCGTTGTGCCTTCTGTCTGTCCACCTGCCTGCGCTGTGCCTTATGTCTGTTCTGCTGAGCTGTGCTTTCTGTCTGTATACCTGCGCTGTGTCTCCTGTCTGTCCCCCTGCTCTTTGCCTTCTGTCTGTCCCCCTGCTCTGTGTCTCCTGTCTGTCCACCTGCACTGTGCCTTCTGTCTGCTGTCTGTCCCCCTGCTCTGTGTCTCCTGTCTGTCCCCCTGCGCTGTCTCCCCTGTCTGTCCCCCTGCCCTGTGTCTCCTGTCTGTCCACCTGCTCTGTGCCTCCTGTATGTCTGCCTGCACTGTGCCTTCTGTCTGTCCCCCTGCACTGTGTCTCCTGTCTGTATACCTGCTCTGTGCCTTCTGTCTGTCCCCCTGCGCTGTGTCTCCTGTCTGTCCCCCTGCGCTGTCTCCTCTCTGTCCCCCTGCTCTGTGCCTTCTGTCTGTCCCCCTGCACTGTGTCTCCTGTTTGTCCACCTGCCTGTGCCTTCTGTCTGTCCCCCTGCGCTGTGTCTCCTGTCTGTATACCTGCGCTGTGTCTCCTGTCTGTCCCCCTGCGCTGTCTCCTGTCTGTCCCCCTGCGCTGTCTCCTGTCTGTCCCCCTGCGCTGTCTCCTGTCTGTCCCCCTGCGCTGTCTCCTGTCTGTCCCCCTGCGCTGTGCCTTCTGTCTCCCTGCGCTGTGCCTTCTGTCTGTCCACCTGCCTGCGCTGTGCCTCCTGTCTGTCTCCCTGCGCTGTGCCTTCTGTCTGTCCACCTGCCTGCGCTATGCCTTCTGTATGTCCCCCTGCGCTATGCCTTCTGTCTGTCCACCTGCCTGCGCTGTGCCTTCTGTCTGTCCCCCTGCACTGTGTCTCCTGTTTGTCCACCTGCCTGTGCCTTCTGTCTGTCCCCCTGCGCTGTGTCTCCTGTCTGTATACCTGCGCTGTGTCTCCTGTCTGTCCCCCTGCGCTGTGTCTCCTGTCTGTCCCCCTGCGCTGTCTCCTGTCTGTCCCCCTGCGCTGTCTCCTGTCTGTCCCCCTGCGCTGTCTCCTGTCTGTCCTCCTGCGCTGTCTCCTGTCTGTCCTGTCTGTCCCCCTGCGCTGTGCCTTCTGTCTCCCTGCGCTGTGCCTTCTGTCTGTCCACCTGCCTGCGCTGTGCCTCCTGTCTGTCCACCTGTGCTTTGCCTTCTGTATGTCCCCCTGCGCTATGCCTTCTGTATGTCCCCCTGCGCTATGCCTTCTGTCTGTCCACCTGCCTGCGCTGTGCCTTTTGTCTGTCCGCCTGCCTGTGCTGGGCCTTCTGTCTGTCCACCTGCCTGTGCTGGGCCTTCTGTCTGTCCACCTGTGCTGTGCCTTCTGTCTGTCCGCCTGCCTGTGCTGGGCCTTCTGTCTGTCCGCCTGCCTGTGCTGGGCCTTCTGTCTGTCCGCCTGCCTGTGCTGGGCCTTCTGTCTGTCTGCCTGCCTGTGCTGGGCCTTCTGTCTGTCCACCTGCCTGTGCTGGGCCTTCTGTCTGTCCACCTGCGCTGTGCCTTCTGTCTGTCCACCTGCCTGTGCTGGGCCTTCTGTCTGTCCACCTGGGCTGTGTTGTTGCTGCTTTGTTCTTTAATCTCTGCTCTGTTGATGAACACACAGCCTCCTGTATAATCCGCTGCTTTGTTTTGCATACAGACACTCCAGAAGGAGGAATTATTTCTAGCGGCTCCTCACAATCCACTTCCGTGTGAATCATTTTTCCACAGACATGTATTCCGAGAGTGTCTATCAGGAGCTCACAAATACACAGAGTGTGAACGCTGCTCTAACAGTTATTTTTACATCTAGTGTCGGAGTGGCTTTAAATATAGGCACCCAAGTGAAAGAAATATATTTTCTCTTAGCAGTTCTGCTAAACGCTGGTAACTTCTTATCAGATGACTTCATATTCCTGCATGTTCACAGGGGAGATTTCCGCAGGGAAAAGAGAAAATAGTCCTGTCCTTAAAGAGTAACTGTCGGGCATAAAATCAAAAATCAATTCTTTATTTTTATCTGGTAAACAAGTAATTCGGATGCTAATCAGGTAATCCAAAAGTTAAAATCACTATTCCTTTTCTTGTTGATAAATTATCATTCCCCAGTTTACATGACTCTTCTATTTGGTACACAGAATATTTGGTACAGAAAAGAGAAGTTGCAGGGCATGCTGGGTTGTCTTTTTTTGCTTCTCTACTTCCTCTCAGACTTAACTAATGCAGCCTGATCGGCTGAAGCCCCTTTCCCTCCTGTTTTCCCCTCCCACCACCTCTGTTCCTCTCTGATTGGCCAAAATTTCTCAAACAATGCACTTTCTATAGTGAAGGGCAGGAAAATCAGGCAGAGGAGACTAAGGGCGGATATTACATCACGATTGGCTTTAAATTGCCACAGTAAATATGGAAACTGTCTAGAATAGGATTTCTCTACATTTCCTTTATAAAATTCACAGGAATTGTAATGTGTACAGTTCAATACATATGTTCTGTAAGTAGAGCAAGTATTTATCTACTTATATATTTGTATTTTTTTTCCTGAGATCGTTTGGCTGACAGCTCCTCTTTAAGACCAAAGTCAAGCAAAACTTAGAGGTTATTATTGCTTATATCGCCAACATCTTCTGCAGTGCTGTACACAGTACGAATCTGTCAATACTGGGGACCATGGATACATAGGTAGTTCAACACATAGAACAATCAGAACAAGTGGTGTAACTACAATCAATCATTTGAAGGTTTCCAGACTTGGAGCATGATAGACAAGCTGTGGGAGAGAGTTCCAAAGGAGAGGTGGCACTCAGGAGAAGTCCTGGGTGCAAGAGTAAAATGAGGTGACCAGGCGAGAGGATGGGACAGTTTCATGGGATCTATGTGTGTATGGCTGCTTAAAGGGAACCTAAACTGAGAAGGATATGGGTTTTTCCTTTTAAAACAATACCAGTTGCCTGACTCTCCTGCTGATCCTGTGTTTCTAATACGTTTAGCCACAGCCCCTGAACAAGCATGCAGATCAGGTGCTCTGACTGAAGTCAGACTGGATTATCTGCATGCTTGTTTCAGATGTGTGATTCAGCCACTACTGCAGCCAAAGAAATCAGCAGGACTGCCAAGCAACTGGTATTTAAAAGAAAACACCCATATCCCTCTCAGTTTAGGTTCCCTTTAACAACAAGTGAACAAGCAGCATTGTCATCTTTAGTTCCCCATGCCAAAGGATACCACTTGCTCGTGTGCTGTCCATAGATCCCCCCCTCCCTCTCTGTGGCACAGCACACGCTGTAGCCAAACCATGTGTATGTACAGCACTTCTCCTCAAAACTATTACCCTAACGATTAGTTAACAAACACTAAGACGACAGATTAAAGGTGCATCTAGTGATGTATGGACAGATCTTACTCTGAGCAAATTGGATAGTGGATCGGGCCACAAAATCTGTAGTTTCAAAAACTTTTTTTTTTTCAAAAGTAAGCCAGCTCAAGTTAGAAACACTCATAATGACAGCACATGAGATATAATGAATAGTACATGACATGGGTCATCGCTGCAAGTAGGGGGTGCAGGCGCTATAGGTCCATTTGAGTCTGGGCTCCCCTGGAGAGATCTTTGAATATCTAATGGTCCCACACCTTGTGGAAGTGTGGGGGCCGATCATAAAATATGCCATTAATAAGCTCCCAGGTCATTGTGCGATTGATCCTGTCAACCCAGGGCTGGATTTACCAAAAGGCACTGTAGGCTCGTGCCTACAGGCGCCTGCTGATGGATAGGCAGCTCACTCCCCTCCCCTCGTGCCTTCTTCCTATGCAGAGTCCTGATGAGAGTGTAAATGAGAGGTTACTCACCCGTGTCTCGGCATTCCACTGATGAGATCTCCCTTCAGTCACGGGCACCTCTAGCTACTTAATACTGAGGTGCCTCTATCTACCTAATACTTGGGGGCACCTCTAGCTACTTAATACTGAGGATAGCTCTGGCTACCTAATACTAAGGGGCACCTGTAGCTACCTATGTCGGGCAAGGGAGGTAAGAGAGAAGGGACAGCCAGCACACTTGCGGTGCAGTTTGTTGGGGGTTTGGAGGTCGGCATGGAGGGCGGAGTCTAGGGTGCCAGGACATCTGTGTCTATAGACTCTTGTGCTGTGAATCCGTGCCTGTGTCAAACCCTTGTAAGTAGCAAAGGTATGAATAGTTCCAGTTGGCAGCAATGTGGGTCTTCACAGCCGTAACGATAAATTTGTGTTGAACTTGGGGGATGGAATCAGGCTTTAACTCTGATTTTAAAAAAATTGGGGATCCAATGGGATATGCTTAAAAGACCACTATCACAAAAATTATAAAATACATGTAAACACATACAAATCAGAAGTACGTTTCCTCCAGAGTCAAATGGCCCATAAATTACTTTTCTCCTATGCTGCTGTCATTTACAGTAGGGCGTATACATCTGACAGAACCGTCAGGTTTTATGAACTAGCCCATCTCCTCATGGGGGATTCTCAGGGTTTTTTTCAAAAGCACTTAGTGAATGACAGTTTCTCTGTCCAACTACCAAAAAGTGTGCAGCCAGCAGGGAGGATGGTCAGCATCTTTGTATAAATATTTTTCAGGAAGTTTCTTTATAAACAATAAAGGCCATGCTGAGAATCCCCCATGGAGAGATGGACTAGCCCCAATCCTGGCGATTCCGTCAGATTTCTACCAACTACTGTAAGTGACAGCAACATAGGAGAAAAGTAATTTATGACTCATTTTACTCTGGAAGAAACATTCTTATTTGTATGTGTTTACATATATTTTAAATTTTAGCATTTTTCCCAATAGTGGTCCTTTAACAAACAATTTACTTATTAGAGCATGGCTCCCAACTGTCCCTCTTTTAGAGCAGTCCCTCTTTGTGAGCCCTGTCCCTCTCTCCTCCTCACCTGTCCCTCTTTGGGAGCCCTGTCCCTCTTTCCTCCTCATCTGTCCCTCTGTCCCTCTCTCCTCCTCACCTGTCCCTCTTTGGGAGCCCTGTCCCTCTTTCCTCCTCATCTGTCCCTCTGTCCCTCTTTCCTCCTCATCTGTCCCTCTGTCCCTCTCTCCTCCTCACCTGTCCCTCTTTGGGAGCCCTGTCCCTCTTTCCTCCTCATCTGTCCCTCTGTCCCTCTTTCCTCCTCATCTGTCCCTCTCTCCTCCTCACCTGTCCCTCTTTGTGAGCCCTGTCCCTCTTTCCTCCTCATCTGTCCCTCTGTCCCTCTTTCCTCCTCATCTGTCCCTCTTTCAGGAGTGATGTACAGATCTGTGTAAATATATGTTTACGCGGAATATAAAAGTGACAGCACACTTTTTTGCATGGGTTATGAGATCACATACTCTGGAGGTGGGTAAATCAGATGAAGGTGCCAGGCTGTATTGGCACCTTGAGAGTGCGCATGAGGTTTTTTATCATGATTATTTAGTATATTACGCAACGCTGAACAGAGTATATTGTCTTGTTAATAACTGTCCCTCGGAGCTCACAATCTAATCCCTAGCATAGTCATATGTCTATGTCTGTATCGTAGTCTAGAGCCAATTCAAGGGGATGGCCAATGAACTTATCTGTATGTTTTTGGGATGTGGTAGGAATCTGGAGTGCCCTGAGAAAACCCACACAGACACAGACACAACATACAAACTCCATGCAGATGTTGTCCTAGTTGGGATTTGAACCAGGGACCCAGCGCTTCAAGGTGAGAGTGCTAACCACTATACCACCGTGCTGCTTAAAGAGTAACTGTCAGGCATAAAATTAATTCTATATTTTTATCTAGTAAACAAGTAATGAGGATGCTAATCAGGCAATTAAAAGTTAAAATCTCTATTACTTTTCTTATTTATAAATGATCATTCCCCAGTTTACCTGACTCTTATTTGGTACGTTGCCGCACAAAGGAAGTTGCAGGGCATGCTGGGTTGTCCTTTTTTGCTTCTGTACATTAGTTAAGTCTGAGGGGAAATAAAGAAGCAAAAAAGACAACCCAGCATGCCTTGCAATTTCCTTTGTGTGGCAACGTACCAAATAAGAGTCAGGTAAACTGGGGAATGATCATTTATAAACAAGAAAAGTAAAAAAGATTTTAACTTTTGGATTGCCTGGTTAGCATCCTTATTACGTGTTTACCAGATAAAAATAAAGAATTGATTTTTGATTTTATGCCCGACAGTTACACTTTAATGGGAAAGGTCAGAGTTAGGGCTCGTTTCCACTATACTATACTATACTAGTAGGGAAATCCACTATAGTAGGGTTAGGGCTCGTTTCCACTATACTATACTATACTATACTAGTAGGGAAATCGCATGCGGTTTTGGCATGCGGTTTTCCCCGCGATTTCGCATAGGAAATAATGTGAATTTACACAGGCAGTGACATGGCTAAAATCGCCCACCTACTACCCTATGCGAAATCGCATGCGAAATCACGGTAAAAAACGCATGCAAAATCGCACCCGCATGCGATTTCGTCTGCGGTGATTTCCCGGCGATTCCGCACCGCACAAGTGGAAATGCAGCCTTGGTGTTAGGGCTTTGCCAGGTAATTGTAATTTACCACTTGAACAGAACTGCTGCCCCGGTACAAAGATCAGTACAAAGCTAGCTAGCCGGGATACCAGTTCTAGCTCAGAGTTCTGCAGCCTTTGGGCTGTGTTGCTTATGTGTGATCATACTGTAGTGATTCATATACTGTAAGTGAGCATTGCCCCAGCTGTTGGACTGCAAGGAATGAAGATCACAAAGCAGCCTAGCAGGTTCTCAGACATTTGCCAGGTGGGCAGGGCAACCCATTCGCACCTCCGACCACAGCGATTGGACGTTCCCCAATCAGTGCACTGAGTTCACACACAGCAACTACCAAGCTCTGCTTGTGTCATTCTGTCATATCTCATGTACTACCCCTTACAGTGGCGGCACACTTGTGATGTTACAAGCCGTAAAAGAGTGAAATGTACTACTAATTGTACGTAAAAACACAAACGCTGGACAGACAGTGTTGGAGACTTTTCTGCCTCCCCCCACTGCATAAGACAAAAGTAGCTGAGATAAAAGCGAACAGATCGATAATCAATTGTGATGCACCAAAATGTGTCATCAAAATCACAACTGCATGATGACACAACTGCGGACACTCTTATGCTAGGTACACACGATACAACTTTCTGTTAGATTAGCCTGCCAGAACGATTTTTTTCCAACATGTCCGATCTTAATTTCGATCGATTTTCCAATTGATTTCCACAGAATTTTGACATGTTGGAAAGAATCGATTGGGCAGGTAAATCGAACAGAAAATTGTATCGTGTGTACCTAGCATTAGGCTGCCCATACCCAGTACCTTTAGCATGTAACAGGGCTGCGGGGTCAGGACAAAAATCATCCGAGACCAACTCCAACACCTCAGTTTATAAAACCTCTGACTCCAACTCCAGGTACCCAAAATGGCTCCGACTCCACAGCCCTTGCTTGGCTATAGAGTGGGTACAAAATCATCCGACTCAAACTCCAACTCCGACTCCTCAGTTTATGAAACCTCAGACTCCAGGTACCCAAAATGACTCCAACTCCTCAACTCCACAGCCCTGGCATGTATAGGCAGCTTTAGCTATACTCTGTGGCGTAGCAATAGGGGGTGCAGAGGTTGCGACTGCACTTGCACCAGAGGGGCCTATTACGGGTCCTCCTCCATCCACATTATTATCTTTTCATTGGTGCTATGCTGGTAATGAACACCTTTATATGTGCATTGCATAGTGGTAACCCATAACAAACTGCTTTCTTACTAGATTACACCTCTCTGACACTGAGCTGTCCTTGATAGGGTTTGGGGGTTCCCTATCATTAGAGTGCTAAGGGCCCCATGTAAATCTCACACTGGGGCCCCAAACTCCTTAGTTACACCGCTGGCTGTACTCCCACTCTGCTTTTAATCCAGAATATCTGTAATCCAGGAAATGCTTCTGTTGAACTTGAAAGTGCTTGAAATTGTTGTATTCAATCCATTCTAATAAGCTTTTAACTTAAAGGGGCACTATAGCGAAAAACTGTAACATTTAAAATATGTGCACTACATTTTTTCCAGAGTAAAATGAGCCATAAATTACTTTTCTCCTATGTTGCTGTCACTTACAGTAGGCAACAGAAGTGACAGGTTTTGGACTAGTCCATCTCTTCATAGGGGATTCTCAGCAAGGCTTTTATTCTTTATAAAGATATTCCTGAAAAAGGATTTAAACAATGATGCTGGCCAGCTTCCCTGCTCGCTTTTTGGCAGTTGGACAGAGCAACTGCCATTCACTAAGTGCTTTTGAAAATAAATATATCCCTGAGAATCCCCTATAAAGAGATGGACTAGTCCAAAGCCTGTCACTTCTGTCAGATTTCTACTGCCTACTGTGAGTGACAGCAACATAGGAGAAAAGTAATTTATGACTCATTTTACTCTGGGAAAAAAATGTACTTCTTATTTGTCTATGTTTGCACATATTTTAAATTTTACAGTTTTTCGCTGTAGTGCCCCTTTAAAAAATGGTAAGTCCTATATGAAAAGATCTGAGTAATGAATTATTGCACAGGGCATGTTTAGTTATTACAGGTATTAGACATCGGTGTCGGCCATATTGCCTGGCAGTGCCAGTATGGCTGCTGGAGGCGTGTGTTCAGAGCTTAGCCAATAGAATGCTACACATGATGGGATCTGAGTGACCTTTGTGAAGGTGACCGGGAATGACAGGGGTTGTCTGCCTGCATCGCTTGTTAGCCGTAATTCCTGTAAACAGTGATTTTCTTTTCTTTTTTGCAGATTGATTTGGAACCTGAAGGCAAAGTGTTTGTTGCCATCACACTCGTAGGAACCTTTACAGAAGGTAAGAGACTTTCTCAGCACTTGACGTGAAATTACAGACTGCTATAACATTCAATAGAAAAAAAATATTTCCTGTTTTTTCAGTGCCCAGTTATCCTACTTGCTTTTGTCTCAGTGTAATGTCATTTGTGTACGGATGTAGACAAGATGATTCGAGCCCTTGTGACGATTGGTCCCGGGACCCCACTAATGGCTTTACTCCACCTTAAGGCGGACCTGAACTCAAAACTTCCTCTCTGCTCTAAAAGACATGCAACAGCCTAATGATCTTTAAAGAAAAACATTTGTTACAGCTGATACAAATCCTGCAATAATTCTGCCCATTCCTTTCATGGAAGTAGACATAGGGTTAACATCCTATGTTTACAAATTGGCTGCTCTGCAGAGGCAGCCAACTGACAAAGCTGAGAGATCAAATTACATTTGTAATTAGTCACAGATGAGGGGGAATTAGACAGGCTAAATTCTGTAAATGCATACAGGGTGGATCTTTATCTGTTTTCCTTTTGTCCTGCGCAAGAATTCAGGTCCACTTTAAAGAGAAACTCCGACCAAAAATTCAACTTTATCCCAATCAGTAGCTGATACCCCCTATTACATGAGAAATCTATTCCTTTTCACAACCAGACCATCAGGGGGCGCTGTATGACTGATATTGTGGTGAAACCCCTCCCACAAGAAACCCCTCCCACAAGAAAAGTTCGAACTTTTGGCAGTTTCCTGTCTGTGAACCTTGTTGCATTGTGGGAAATAGCTGTTTACAGCTGTTTCCAACTGCCAAAAACCATGCAGCAGCTACATCATCTGCCAACAGTAAAAATGTTCACTGGAGTTCCTCTTTAACTCCTCCTTATAGCAACTGGATCTGTAATTGCTGAGAATTAGAAGACAGATCTTAAACCGACTCTCCAATCAGTTTTGAGCGCAGACATCTTCCGCAGCGCTGTACAGAGTATATATAGTCTTGTCACCAACTGTCTCTCAGAGGGGCTCACAATCTAATCCCTACCATAGTCCTATGTCTATGTCTGTATTGTGTAGTGTATGTATTGTAGTCTACTCTAGGGCCAATTTAGGGGGAAGCCAATTAATTTATCTGTATGTTTTTGGGATGTGGGAGGAAACCGGAGTACCCAGAGGAAACCCGCACAGAAACATACAAACTCCGTGCAGATAGTGCCCTGGCTGTGATTCAAACCAGGAACCCAGCGCTGCAAGGTGAGAGTGCTAACCACTGCGCCACCGTGCTGCCCATTTGTTGCTGGAGATGTGAGAGATCTGTTCGGAGCTCCACTCCTGGGCTGTTTGGCGTGCAGAGATTTGAAGTCATTGAAATGACCAGGGACATATTTATAGGCTCTATTACATGCAATATCACAGGTTGGTTGTGAGGAAATCTAGTGTGATATTTGAGGGTTGTTTTATTTGTTTTGTGAGCTGTTTATGCTTTAGTTCTCCCCCAGTTTCCTGTCAGCAGTGACCACAGGTTCACAGCCCTGCTTGCACTGACAGTATTGGAGCTCAGTGACATGTATATATTGGTGCAGCAGGCCACATGCTCGATACACTGTGGTGAGTCACCCGCAGCACTCCTACTGCAGGTCACACACAGCCGGCAGAGGCAGCCATTTTGCCTGTGTACAGTTTACTGGTAACGCCAGCGACATCACTGTGGTGTGAGGTCAAATACATTCAAGTGTTACCTCTGGCTGAGTGCGAATTCGAAGCCTCCCTTATTCTCTTGCATATTATCATAGTTTGCAGAATTGATCCCTGCAGTGTGTGTAGATAGAAATGATCAATGGCATGCCAATATTTCCGAGTTCATGCAAGATTATGTACATTTTTATGCAAATATATGCAGTTTAAAAATGGACCAATCAATTTAACCCTTGTTTGGGACTTGATTGGTCCATTTTCAAGCTGCATAAATTTGCATACACATTTACATAGTCCTGTATGAACTCGGAAATATTTGCATCCTAATCATCATCCCTATGTGTAGATAATGGGTGTGGTTTAAAAAGAAACAGTGAAGCGTCGTTGGATTTTGCCTCGAATAGTATTAATAGGGATGGCCGAAGTCTGCAAACGACCGTTCGCAAATTTTACTGTGAAAAAATTAGTGTGGGGAACAGTTGTGGTTTATTTTTACGGCAAAAATTTGCATTCACCGCGAGCCCTATTGACTTTAATGGCAGGAACTTCTAAAACATTCAAGGCATCTCTGCAGCCATCATTTCTCTAAAAAAAAAATGTGTAAAGTGTCCAAAAACCCGGACAATGGCCTGGAGGGGAATCGATTGCAAAATATTAGCCCAAAATTACGCATTTTACACACATGTTTTTTTAATATTTGTTTTTTGTAAATATCAATGGCCAACGACTTTGGGGGTTAAAAGCAAAGTCCCCATGCATCCTACAATCACCGAATTTGCAGCATATGTTAAAGGAAAGCTTAGCGGTAAATATTTTTCAAAAAGGACGCTTAATGGGCTTGATTTACTAAATCGTGATAAGACAAATATCACACGTTATCAAAGTTATCACATGTTATCAAAGTTACGATAATTCAGGTTGGAGTGAGCTTGAGATGTCTCCCACAATGCATCACTGCTGAATATATGCAAAGGGAAAGGCAGCAGTGTTGCTCTGGGAGACATCTCAAGCTCACTCCAACCTGAATTATCGCAAATTCTTTCTGTTTTAGGAAAGCAAACTTTTGTTTTTCTTAACATCTTAATAAGGGGGCTTTTAGGACCATTGTAGTCCCTTACACACTCCAATGAGTTCTGGGTCACCATGAGCTTGCTGGTTAGTCTGTAGTTATCAAAGTTATCACACATTATCAAAGTTAACACGCCTTATCAGAGTAGCATAGCGAGTGCTACGAACCCGCAGGGGCTCAGGGCAGGACGAGTGCCATTGCCAATTAGCAGGCATAAGTTCGTAGCGCTTGCTATGCTACTTTGATAAGGCGTGTTAACTATGATAACTTTTGATAGCGTGTGATATCTTTGATAAGGTGTGATATTTGTCTTATCACGCTGTAGTGAATCAAGCCCACTGTGTGAGTAGGGAGTTGTACAGATGTGTACCACACCTCCCGTGCCCCAGCGTCTCCCTCTGTTCTCCGGAAATTATCCAAGTTCTGTACTTCCTGGTCGGCACAGTCAGTGCACTACAACCCGGGCATACTACGCTGCGCATGTGCAGTATGTCCAATTAAAGCGCTTGTAACCGCGCTCCCCGGTGACCCCATATGACATAAGTGTGGTCGCAAGGCTCCCAATAAGACATACTGCGCATGCGCGGCATAGTATGTCCGGGTCGTAGGGCACTAACTGTGCCGACCAGGAAGTACAGAACTTGGATAACTACCAGAGAACAGAGGGTGACGCCGGGACACGGGCGGTGCGGTAAACATCTGCACAACTCCCTACACACATATTAGGAGTCCTATTTTATGTTGTATTGTATTTACAGAGTTTAGCTGGTCTAATTCCCCCTCATCTGAGACTAATCACAAGTGTAATTTTATCTCTCAGCTGTGTCAGTTGGCTGCCTCTGCAGAGCAGCTAATTTGTAAACACAGGATGTCAACCCTATGGCTGCTTCCATGAAAGCAGGAAGTAGACACATTGTTTTTCTTGAGGCTAGGCTCACAGTGGTCAGTTATATAATGCATATGTTATGTGTTATAATGTGTGTGAACTGCAATGGAGACTCAATATACAGTAGACTTTAGTGCAAAGCCTGCATGCAGCGGGTTAGAATAATGCAATCCGTTACAACGCAGTCCTGTGAACAGCCCCATAGAATTGTATGGGCAGTGAGTTGACACGCAGAATTATTCTGCAACGCAACTGAGGCACTATGAACAGGACCTGAAAGGTTATTATGCTGTTGCTTATCTTTTAGAGCAGAGAGAAATCCTGAGTTCAGGTCTGGTTTAAAGGAACAGGTTGTTGGTCAATAGCCCAGCCCCCGGGCCAGAGACTCTTGTGCTATGGTTACTATAGTGTAACCAATGGGTTCTAGTTATAGAGTGCTAGTAAAATTCCGCGAAACCTTTTCCGTTAGCTATAGCGTATATGCTAAATTACCCCGGGGGGCGTGCCGTGGTTCTAGGATTTGTTGGCATGCAGGGCTGTGGAGTCGGTACAAAAAGCATCCGACTCCTCAGTTTATGAAACCTCCAACTCCAGGTACACAAAATGGCTTCGACTCCGATTCCTTAGTCTAATATTTACCAGGGATGTGGATTTTGTACAAAAATACTTTGACTCCTCAGCTTATGAAATCACCGCCTTCAACTCCGACTCCAGGTACCCAGAATTGCTCCGACTCCACAGCCCTGTTGGCATGTCTTACAAACTGTAAACATTCCCGTTGGCTGTAATATAGTCCACAATCCGCTCCATAGACTATCCCTGATGCCCAGTACCAACCATCTCCCCCCTCATCCTTAGTTTACTAATGGCCATTTCTTTACGTCCATCTGAACGTGACCTATTTGTTCCCCATGCAGTACAAGTCTCGGTATAGGCATAAGATTATGGCCTTATATGACCGTATCCAGCTGGATTGGGCGACAATGATCTAATTACTGTATGAAGTTTAGCTGCCAAGACCTGCTTCCTCCCGCTGCCTGCATTAGACAGATGACTCCTCAATATTAGAAACAGACATGTGCTTGGTCTGTAAGGCAGATGGATGCACCCTGCTCAGCACAGGGAGGGCACAGAGAAATCACACTGACTGGAGGCTGCACCAATTCCTTCCTATTCACAGTATTATTACAAGATTCAAGGTCTTGTTTTCTAGTTCTGTGATGTCCCAGCTTTGCATAGTACCCAAAATGGGTCCCAGTTTTTAAAGGGATCCCCAGGTGAGAGGGATATGGAGGCTGACCTATTTATTTCCTCTTAAACAATGGTAGTTGCCTGGCTGTCCCCCTTAGCCTCTGCCTCGACGACTTTTAGCCGTAGACCCTGAACAAGCATGCAGCAGATCAGGCGCTCTGACTGAAGACTGACTGGATTAGCCGCATGCTTGTTTCAGGGTTGTGACTCAGACACCACACTACTACTAGAAGTTCAACAGGGCCAGGCAACTGGTATTGTTTAAAAGGAAATACATATGGAAGCCTCCATTTCGCTCTTGTTTCGGATTCCCTTTAAATGCACTACCCCCCAGACTCCACTGTATGCCATCTTACCAATAAACGTTACTCTAGAGCACATGTGTCGAACTCCAGGCCTGGAGAGCCAGATCCATGCCAGTGTTTAGGATGGACTAAGAAAGAGAGGAATGTGTTCTACCTGATGGACCGCACCTTTCCAGATTGAGACCCATCAATTCATTTGAGCTGTATCAAAAATGTGTGAGGATCCCGGCCCTCGTAGGACCGGTTTAACATACCTGCTCTAGAGGCAAGCAGCGGGGCTGAAGACAGAGCACGGATGGAGCAGTGCGCCGAGACAGGGGAGTTATTACAATGCAGCCAGCCATGCATTGTGCAGGAGCCACATAGACTTGGAAGCAGTCGGGGGCGAGACCATCCAGATGGAGGGAGGGGGGGGATTCAGGTGGCAGCCAGCTAGGGGCCTTGGAGCTGGTTTTGCAGGGGGGAATAGCGGGCCCCAGGTTACCTTTGCTCCAGGGCCCCATGCTGATTAAACCAGCCCTGCCCACTTGGGTCGGGACCTTTGAACCAGATACAGCTCTCCCTATGCATGCGCAGTTCGTCCTGTTCCCGTAATGCGCATGCGCAGTATGATCCCTTACGGTAGCCACTGCCTCACATGCACTGCTGGCTGTGCTGCACGCATGTGCGCCATGTGCAGGGGGCTGCTGAACACTGATGGTTAGGTAGGCCTCCAATGGGGTACTAGGCTAAAAAAACAACCTCCTAACAGAGGTGTAAAACAGTAATAGTGGTGGAGGGAGGCTCCCAAAAGAATAAAAAACACTAAAAACAGATTAAAGTGGTTGGCTTACCTTTCTTGTAGACAAAGCAGCCAATACAGCGCAAAGTGACGTCATAAGGTTTATTGCACTGAAAAATGGGGTTAGGCAATGCATTTTGCAGGTGTTTCCCACTTCCTCAGGTCAATAGAGCCTACAAAAGAGTGCCGAATGGTTGAGGTGAAAAGACTCCGCCCCCATCTCTCTTTTCAGCTGTATTGATGAATCGCACCTATTACTGCTTCATACGGCATTTCTAATGTTTGTGTATTTTTATTGCTATTATAGGAACAATGCGAGATGGGCGGCTACTCCGGCACTTCACAAGGAAGCGGCAGAGAGCGATGAGGCGGAGGGTGCACCAGGTGAACGGACACAAGTTCATGGCAACTTACCTGCGGCAACCTACCTACTGCTCCCACTGCAAAGAGTTCATCTGGTGAGGCTGGCTTTACTATAGAGATTATTGCTGGTCACACGGGCAAATAGTTGCTTATGGTTTGTTGCTGGATATCGTGACTGATTAGTCACTACAGCTAGTAAGCAGCCGTAGACGTGAATCAGGAGCTACCCCTACCCAGCTAAAATTACCACCTCTAGTTGCCCAGCTGAAGTTGTGAGCCATTAAGAGAAAAAATGCTGTCGCTGGCAACAGTCATTTTTAGGGTCACATTTTAAGGTGCCACACACCATACAATTGTTAAATATATTTTCAATTCAAGAATTGCAATCAATTTTTTTCTGAATGTTAAGCTGGCCACACACCATACAATCAAAAGATCCAATTTTACACCAATTTGGTAATTACAATCGGTTGTCCCGAAAAACCTAAAACTTTTAATTAATTCAAAAAATCTGATTGAGTTTTTATTCAACAAAAGAAGATTAAGAGTGTTGGATTTTTCTGATCAATTTTTATCAAAATTGTATGGTGGTTGGTAGATTGTCAATCACTCGATGTACAGACCCAAGCAATTTTTTCTGAGTTTTCAAACATTTGTTTCATAATTGGGGAAAAAGTGAACATATGTGTGTGGTACATTGGTCAGATTTTTGAAATGTTACAATCAGAAAAATGTATTGCAATTCTTGAATTGATAAACAAAATGGTATGGTGTGTGCCCACCTTTACATTTCAAAAATCTGACCAATGTATCACACACACATATTTTCAAATTTTTCCTCAATTAAATACCTCAAATGATTGAAAACTCAGAAAAAATTTCTTGGGTCTGTACATCAAGAAATCTACCCCATACCATTCAATTTTCATAAAAATCGATCAGAAAAATGTAACACTCCTGATCATCTTCTTTTATCGAATAAAAATAGGAAATTCAATCAGATTTCTCAAATAAGTGAAATTTTTTTTTCGATATGTACAATGGATCGTATTTATCAAATTGGTGTAAAATTGGATCTTTAAATTGTATGGTGTGTGGCCTCCTTAAGAATCAATTGAATTTCCAATTACTGTAAAAGCAAAATTGATGAAGGCAGTTTCACAAATCAATCATGTTGATCAGTGTAAATTATAAGTATTATTGTTTGATGTGATGTTTCCAAATACGATTGTGTGGCTCAGCTTGCCTGCTGCCATGCACCACCAGCCTATACAAGCTTGGGACCTCTCCTACATGGAAGTTTCCTGTTTGCAGACTGAGGTCTTACCAATTGGTGAGTAGCTACTTCCTGTAGATTATATGTCCCGCCCCTTCATTTTGACACAGTGTTTGCACTGCACTGTAATGTAGGGAGGCTGGGAATTGTCGCCAGACACCTGTTGTTCTTCCTACTTTAGGTGTTCACCATATTCAAGTTTGTCATTTAAATTTCAGTTCATCAACACTTCAAACCGGAAGCGAAAATAAACGTATGAGATAACGAATTGTATGGATAGTACAACTTACAAATAGCACATTAGTAGCAAAGAAAAGAGTCTCATATTGTTTCCAGTACAGGAAGACTTTAAAAAAACTTGTTATCTATACAAAAGAGATTCTCTGAGCTATTCCAGCCAACTTGGGTCGAATACAGTCCTGTTTTAAAAAGCACTTAAACAGCCAGGAAACAGTGAGAGGCAGCTTGAGATAAGGTTTTACTGCAGGGAAGTTCAAAGGGTCATTATTTCTGCTTTGTTTTATAGCTTAAAATACAGTGTGTAGTTTGTACACTGCAAATATGACAAAATGATGTGTTATAACTTAAAGGACACCCGAGCCGAAAATAAACAAATAAAATAAATAATGGTATCTATCTTCCTTTTCCTAAAAATGACTTTTTAAGATATCCCACAGTTTGATTTTATGTTTCAATCTACTGTTTCAGTTTTAACTGTTTTATTGTTTTTGCTCAATGGCACATTCATTAAAGTATGCCAGAGCTAAAATCTAGGAACTATTGACCCTTTTTATCTGTCTCCTGCTCTCAGAAGCCATTTTCTGCTAGGAAAGTGTTTTATAGCTGGAATTTCTTATCAGTGAGGGTCACACTGTAGTCACTTCCTGTCTGAGTTAGGACTGAGTCAGCCACTTATATACCTGATATTTAACTCTTTCAGGCAGAGAAAGAAAAAAAGGAACACAGCATAGTTATTAGTGTGCTAGGCACTGTACATACCCATACATATCTCATCGTGTCACATGTCACTTCGGGTATCCTTTAAAGAGACACTGAAGCGAGAATAAATCTCGCTTCAGTGCTTATATTCAGCAGGGGCATGTGTGCCCCTGCTAAAACGCCGCTATCCCGCGGCTAAACGGGGGTCCCTTATCCCCCAAATCCCCCTCTGCAAAATCTACGACCAACTAGGTCATAGATTTTGCTGCTGTTGAGGCAGGGCTAACGGCCGCAGCCCTGCCTCACAGCGCCGTCTATCAGCGGCGCATCGCCGCCTCTCCCCCGCCCCTCTCAGCGAAGGAAGACTGAGAGGGCAGGGGAGAGGCGGAGATACGCGCTGACAGACGCGCGTGGAGGCAGGGCTGCGGCGGTTAGCCCTGCCTCAATCAGGTAGAGATCCCCGGCGAGGACGGAGGGGATTTGGGGGGTAAGGGACCCCTGTTGTGCGGCGCGATAGCGGCGGTTTAGCAGGGGCACACATGCCCCTGCTGAATATAGGAGAAGAAGCGAGATTTATTCTCGCTTCAGACTCTTTAAAATGTACCAGAGATCAGTAATAATAAAATGCTATCCAGTATAACTTAAAATAACAATATATTTTCTTTGCTACTAATGTTCTATTTATTATCCATAATACACATGCAAATCATTATATCTTAAGGGTTTTTTTTTTTGGTTCAGGTTTGCTTTAAAAATAAAACTTTGCATTTTAGCATAAAATCAGTAAAAATATGAATATATTCAACACTGTACATGTTCTTCAATAACTGTATTCTTTTCCTTCATGACAGGGGAGTATTTGGCAAACAGGGATACCAATGTCAAGGTAAGGGGGCTTCATGCATCTTCATGTACTTGTAATTTTATACTGGCAAAATCCAGCATTAAATAACAGTATACACAACTTATATGCAACTTAGCCTAAAAATAATTGCTCAAACCAAAACTGGTTGTAGCTTTATTACTATCATTGGGGGTAGGAGTATAATCAGGGGGGCCTCTAGCTATTTTGTCACTCCAGGCGATGCTCCGTTCAGGGGGCGGGGCTTAATCCAGCAACATGGCGCCTCCAGGACCAATAACACTCCAGGCAATGGCCTGTCCTGCCTATGCCTAAATGCGCCCATGAGTATGATCCAACCATCATTAAAGAGGAACTTTATCCCAGCATTAACCTTCATTCCAATCAGTAGCTGATACCCCCTTTCCCATGAGAAATCTTTACCTTTTTTCGAATGATATCATCAGAAGGGGATATTGTGGGTGAAACCCCTCCCACAGTGTGATGTCAGGGCCATGGCAGTTTCCTGTCTGGGTACCCTGATGCATTGTGGGAAATAACTGCTGTTTCCAACTACCAAGCAAGCAGTATCTCCCTTTGTGCATGTACTGTGTGTGTGTGTGTGTATATATACCCTCTTTCCCTGAAAATATGGCCTACCCTGAAAATAAGCCCTAGCTGGAATTTTGAGCTTGCTTGGAATATAAGCCCTACCCCGAATATAAGCCCTACCCCGAATATCAGCCCTAGCCAAAGTTAAAGAGAAGGAAAAGGCAGCCAGCAAGTGGGGACACAGCGGTGCAGTGCCGATTGGGCACCAGTCCTGTCATCCCAGCACACAGCAAGCTTATCAGCTGTGTGCAGGGAAGACAGGGGAGGTGCCTGATCAGTACAGTAGCATACGTTTAAATCCAGGAACAGCACAGTACAAAGGAACAGGAAATGTTCTACCGAGAGACACTTCCTGATAGAAATATAAGACATCCCTGAAAATAAGCCCTAGTACATCTTTTAGCACAAAAATTAATATAAGACACTGTCTTATTTTCGGGGAAAGACGGTGTGTGTGTGTGTGTGTGTGTGTGTGTGTGTGTGTGTGTATATATATATATATATATATATATATATATATATATATATATATATATATATATATATATATATATATATATATGTGTGTGTAAAAACTAAGCCCGCCCATTTAAAAACCACCATCACGCCCCGCTCGGTCTTTGACAGACTGTCATTTCCTGTTTTCAAGACCTCTGGGTTTTATTTTGATGTCAGGGAGGTCATTGGAGGTTCCATGTTCAGTAAGTGAAACTCTCCCAATAAAGACAAAGTTGGAGATGATACCTCCCCACCCCTTCAACACTCTCCTCCAGTGGTTGCTGCACCCATGAAATACCACCAGGGAGCGCATGCAACACCTGGCATTAGTCAGCAGGACCACAAGAACTGCATTCCTAGATGAAGATGTGTGACTGTCCCATTGCTTTCTGCAAAAGTGACTCACTGACCTGAGGAGCTAGTCAGCACAAGCCTTGCTGTTATCGGTAATTGTTTGTATTTGGGCTTAGAGTGTTATTGTATAACCATCAAAACAAAGAAGGTCAAACCTACAGAAACTATTGTTCATCAGCATGCGGAACTATGGACTATAGACAGTCACCTCTACACTGCCACCTACTGTCCGTTCAGTAAAGTGTTTCCATCTCTGCTCCTAAATTGTGATTGCATCTCCATACTTAAAGAGGAACTCCTGTGAAAATAATGTAATTAAAAAAAGTGCTTCATTTTTACAATAATTATGTATAAATGATTTAGTCAGTGTTTGCCCATTGTAAAATCTTTCCTCTCCCTGATTTACATTCTGACATTTATCACATGGTGACATTTTCACTGCTGGCAGGTGAGCTCAGTGGAAGGAGATGCTGCTTGCTTTTTTGGCAGTTGGAAACAGCTGTAAACCGCTACTTCCCACAATGCAACAAGGTTTACAGACAAACTGCCAGGACCATGGTCCTCAAAAGTTTCCTGTGGGAGGGGTTTCACCATAATATCAGTCATACAGCGCCCCCTGATGATCCGTTTGTGAAAAGGAAAAGATTTCTCATGTAAAAGGGGGTATCAGCTACTAATTGGGATGAAGTTCAATTCTTGGTCACGGTTTCTCTTTAAACAAAAGAACTGTCCGTGCCAACATAGAGAGGGTTATTTTAACACAGTAAATATTATAAGCCATGTAAAATAAATATGCACTGCACTTATATCAAGTTAAGATGCGTCAATGGGCTTATTACTGTCATTCTGGGAATTTTTTTTTTTTTTTTTTTTTTATGGTTCATATTCTGTTTCGGGAAATCCAGTCTATAACAGGAAATAAGAATGTTTCCTTTATAATAGGAAAATGTACCTATTGTGGTGGTGTTATAGGTATCCTGTAGTGATCACAAAAGTGGTAATGTGCAGGTGGCTCCAGGTAGTAGAGAGTGCAGGAAGGTGCTTACTTTCCGATCCTCCCAAACGTTTTGATCCATTAGCTGCCCACACACTGCAGTGCACACAGATTTTCAATAGATTTTAACATGAAATCAATTTAAAATCTGTGTATCCCCCTCCTGCCCTGCTGCCCAGGTCTCCCCATCTGTTCTCCCCCCGGCAGCAGAACTCTCACCTATCCCAGTGGTGTGCCGCCTCCTGTGTCCGGCAGCAGAGCTCTCACCTATCCCGCTGGTGCCCCTCCTCCTGTATCCGGCAGCAGAGCTCTCACCTATCCCGTTGGTGCCCCTCCTCCTGTGTCCGGCAGCAGAGCTCTCACCTATGCCGTTGGTGCTCCTCCTCCTGTGTCCGACAGCAGAGCTCTCACCTATCCCGCTGGTGCCCCTCCTCCTGTATCCGGCAGCAGAGCTCTCACCTATCCCGCTGGTGCCCCTCCTTCTGTATCCGGCAGCAGAGCTCTCACCTATCCCGCTGGTGCCCCTTCTCCTGTGTCCGACAGCAGAGCTCTCACCTATCTTGCTGGTGCCCCTTCTCCTGTGTCCGACAGCAGAGCTCTCACCTATCCCGCTGGTGCCCCTCCTCCTGTGTCTGGCAGCAGAGCTCTCACCTATCCCGCTGGTGCGCCGCCTCCTGTGTCCGACAGCAGAGCTCTCACCTATCCCGCTAGTGCGCCTCCTCCTGTGTCTGGCAGCAGAGCTCTCACCTATCCCGCTGGTGCGCCGCCTCCTGTGTCTGGCGGCAGAGCTCTCACCTATCCCGCTGGTGCGCCTCCTCCTGTATCCGGCAGCAGAGCTCTCACCTATCCCGCTGGTGCGCCGCCTCCTGTGTCTGGCAGCAGAGCTCTCGCCTATCCCGCTGGTGCGCCGCCTCCTGTGTCTGGCGGCAGAGCTCTCACCTATCCCGCTGGTGCGCCTCCTCCTGTATCCGGCAGCAGAGCACTCACCTATCCCGCTGGTGCCCCTCCTCCTGTGTCCGGCAGCAGAGCTCTCACCTATCCCGCTGGTGCGCCTCCTGTGTCTGGCAGCAGAGCTCTCACCTATCCCGCTGGTGCCCCTCCTCCTGTATCCGGCAGCAGAGCTCTCACCTATCCCACTGGTGCGCCGCCTCCTGTGTCCGACAGCAGAGCTCTCACCTATCCCGCTGGTGCGCCGCCTCCGTTTTCAGACAGCAGAGCTCTTACCTATCCCGCTGGCGCGCCTCCTCCTGTGTCCGACAGCAGAGCTGTCACCTATCCCGCTGGTGCGCCTCCTCCTGTGTCCGACAGCAGACCTCTCACCTATCCCTCTCGGGCGCCGCCTCCTGTGTCCGACAGCAGAGCTCTCACCTATCCCGCTGGTGCCCCTCCTCCTGTGTCTGGCAGCAGAGCTCTCACCTATCCCGCTGGTGCCCTTCCTCCTGTGTCCGACAGCAGAGCTCTCACCTATCTCGCTGGTGCGCCTCCTCCTGTGTCTGGCAGCAGAGCTCTCACCTATCCCGCTAGTGCGCCGCCTACTGTGTCTGGCAGCAGAACTCTCACCTATCCCGCTGGTGCGCCGCCTACTGTGTCCGACAGCAGAACTCTCACCTATCCCGCTGGTGCGCCGCCTCCTGTGTCCGACAGCAGAGCTCTCACCTATGCCGCTGATGCGCCTCCTCCTGTGTCCGACAGCAGAGCTCTCACCTATGCCGCTGGTGCGCCGCCTCCTGTGTCTGGTAGCAGAGCTCTCACCTATCTCGCTGGTGCCCCTCCTCCTGTGTCTGGTAGCAGAGCTCTCACCTATCCCGCTGGTGCGCCGCCTCCTGTGTCTGGCAGCAGAGCTCTCACCTATCCCGCTGGTGCCCCTCCTCCTGTGTCTGGTAGCAGAGCTCTCACCTATCCCGCTGGTGCGCCTCGACCTGTGTCTGGCAGCAGAGCTCTCACCTATCTCGCTGGTGCGCCTCGACCTGTGTCTGGTAGCAGAGCTCTCACCTATCCCGCTGGTGCGCCTCCTCCTGTGTCTGGTAGCAGAGCTATCACCTATCCCGCTGGTGCGCCTCCTCCTGTGTCTGGCAGCAGAGCTCTCACCTATCCCGCTGGTGCCCCTCCTCCTGTGTCTGGCAGCAGAGCTCTCACCTATCCCGCTGGCGCGCCTCCTCCTGTGTCCGGCAGCAGAACTCTCACCTATCCCGCTGGTGCGCCTCCTGTGTCCGGCAGCAGAGCTCTCACCTATCCTGCTGGTGCGCCGCCTCCTGTGTCCGGCAGCAGAGCTCTTACCTATCTTGCTCGTGCCTCTCCTCCTGTGTTTGGTGGATTATCTCCATGCCGCAGTGCTCCTCCTCCCTGTGTTTTCTCTCCCAGTGATATGAAGACAGTTGGTTCCTGTCTTGATTAATTTGCCCTTCAGTAGTGATTTATTAACAAGGAGAACTGTAGCAACAATGTAGCAGCTGTCTAGAGCGACCAATCAGGATCCATCTGGTGATGGACACATAGATTGGTGGCAGGGCCGGCGCTGCCATTGAGGCATAGGGGGCAATTGTCCCAATTGCCCCAGAGCACTAACCCCTCCAGGGGCCCGGACCGGACACACCATATGGCCTCCCCCAACTGCTCCCAGTGGCCCCGCATGTTTGGTATTATTCTTAATCTAATCCCTACCATAGTCATATGTCTTTGTATGTATGGTGGCATGTATGTATCGTAGTCTAGGACCAATTTTTGGTGGAAGCAAATTAACTTATCTGTATGTTTTTGGGATGTGGGAGGAAACCAGAGTACCCGGAGGAAACCCACATAGGCACACTGAGAACATACAAGCTCCATGCAATTAGTGTCCTGGCTGAGATTCAAACCAGGGAACCAGTGCTGCAAGGCGAAAGCGCTAACCACTATGCCACCGCGCTGCCTATGGTTTGGTTTGGTAGTTCAGCTGCCTTGTAATCTCTCCCCTGTCCCGGCAGTTGCTCTGTCCCAATCTCAATCTTCAGCCCAGCTGCCTGCCTCCTCTCTATGCCCGGTGCATGTTATTTACACACAACATGTGCCAGATGGATAGTATACAATGAACAGAGGCGCCAAAAGTATAAGATTAGATTAAATGAGCTTAAAAACCAACTTAAATGGCTAAATTGAAGGAGGATGTGGTGGTCTTACCTCCCTCAAGCAGACACGACAACGACTGCGATTCAGACAGTCAAACACATTTATTAGGAACTCCAAAAAGAAATGCAACGCGTTTCGCAGGTTCAACCCCGCTTCATCAGGCAATATAGGGAGGAGTATCAAACAATCTGCACAAGGATTCAAATTAAGCGCCTCTGTCAATTTAATTTGAATCCTTGTGCAGATTGTTTGATACTCCTCCCTATATTGCCTGATGAAGCGGGGTTGAACCTGCGAAACGCGTTGCATTTCTTTTTGGAGTTCCTAATAAATGTGTTTGACTGTCTGAATCGCAGTCGTTGTCGTGTCTGCTTGAGGGAGGTAAGACCACCACTTCCTCCTTCAATTTTGCCATTTAAGTTGGTTTTTAAGCTCATTTAATCTAATCTTATACTTTTGGCGCCTCTGTTCATTGTATACAATTTTGAGTCCACCCTTGGTGGAGGGTTGCTACCCTTTCTTCCTGTCTACAGAGAGCGACTTCTTAATCCTGAGTGGGGTCAGGACAATCTCCCCACCTGCCTTTACAGTGGTTGCCTGCTGGTGACCCTGACTTGTGAGTATTTAGCAATACAAACTTATTGCCACCTTGTCCAGTACGAATTACACTATTGGGGCTCTTGGTGTTCCCTGTTTTTATGTGCCGGATGGAGATGACGTAGGCAGCTGGGCTGAAGATGGAGATCGGGACAGAGCACCTGTCGGGACAGGGGAGAGATTACAAGGCAGCTGAACTACTGAATGGGGCCCACGGGGAGCAGTCGGAGGAGGCCACCTGGGGGGTGCGGTGTCCCCAGGTGTGACTTTTATGGGGGGGCAGGTTACTTTTTGCCCTAAGGCCCCCGAGTGGCTTAAAGGGACACTGAACTAAACTTAAAAATGGAATATGAACTTACATAGGGCTTCCTCCAACTCTCTCTTGACGACCTCTGGGCTCTCTACATTCTTCCGCTGGCGGCTCCCCAACTGCGCATGTGTCTCGCTTGTGCGCCCGTCGCCATGAGCTTTCTGCGCACACGCAGTTCTTTGTTTTGGATGGACCGCGCATGACTCCCGGCAAAGTCGCGCGGCTAACAGAGTCGCCAGCAGAAGAATGGGGGGAGCCTAGAGGACGCCGTGTGACCTCACAGACTACAGAGGGCTGGAACTGCTCAATTTATGCCCCACTCTGTCTTGACAAGTCAGGCCCACTCTGAATCTGAAAACTTTCCACTTGCTGAATGAATGTGGTTGCTGCTGTTGCTTCATGGAAACTGCAAATGATCTAAAATAAATGAGTTACCATTTTCTGCAGATATGTAGGAGAGCTGTGTCAAGTAGGTGTTGTGTAGGCTGGCCTGTCTTCTCGACAGGAAACCACATTCTAGTCTATCTGAGAGCACGGAGGAACTGTGTTGCAGCTGCTTCACTTTGCTCTTTAAGTTACACTGAGCACAAAGCAAATGGATTAATTGTACTGTGTTATATGAGCGTCGTCCATATAGTTACCACCGGTGTCTTTTTTACCTGCCACGCAAAGATATTCTTTCAGTGTGATTTAAGTGGCATCTGTCAGGTTAATCACTTCTCTACCTGCACTGCTTGTCATGTCACTGCAGAATGCCGGTAACCGTTTGTTCATCGGCATTACCATGAAGCACCGCCCATTCCCAATCCCTCCAGCTCAAAGGTGGGGAGTGTAATGCTTCTATAAACAGGAGACGAATGCCATATAAAGGAGGCGATTTTGTTAAAAAAAAAATCAGAAGATACAGTGTGTTTAAATAAGAATACATAAAATGTTTCCTTAACTAATAACATGAAAACAGCTGTTACTTTTCCGGATGACCCTCATAAATGGATGAAAAATTAAGTGTTAGGGTGCCCATACATTACTTGACTGTTGGCATCTATATCCGGCCGATTCGATCATTCCGATCGAATCTGACAGATATCTATGCCACAACATTTTGACCCAATATTTTGATTAATTTCCAATTGGAAGGATAGACTGGGCATGCTGGGCTCGACCTGGTGTGTGGCAGTAACGGCATATGTTTTCCTGGGGACCGATGGACCCCCCCCATCATCACTTCACCCCTGGGGGTCTATGGCGAGTGTTGCACGCTCACCTGTCATGCCGGCGTGAATACTCACCTCCTTTTGTGTTTGGCATCTTTTTGAATTGTCATTGCAAACATCTGTACCATGTGACACTGATGCATTTAGTGACGTCACTACATGTGCTGGTGTCGCAAAGTCCATGTGCACAGGGTGGCAATTCATAAAGTCCCTGAACACAGGAAGAGGTGAGTATTTGTGCTTGCATGACAAGTAAGCCTACAACACTCTCCACGGGGGTGATCGGACTCATACACTTGGTGTGTGTGTGTGTGGGGTGGGGGGGGGGGGGGGGGTTGGGAATTGGACACTTACCTTTGGAGGGGGGGGGGGGGCAGTCGGCCCAGCCGATACGGGCGCAAGGATTCTTTCCAGTAGGTTTCATGCTGAAATCTTCTAGAAATCTGTCTGCAGTAAGTGGACAGTCAATAGATCCCTCTTTGTGATCAGATTGGATCAGAGATGGATCTATCTGGTGGCAAATCGACAGGTGTGTGGCCACCTTTACTTATGGCAGTGCCACATTTTAAGTTATATTAAGCACACTAAAGTAAAATTACTCTAATTATGCAGACCGAAAAGAAAATGAATGTTGTGTTTTTGAATTTGCTAATGGCCATCTCTCCTCTCCTCAGTGTGCACATGTGTGGTCCACAAGCGCTGCCACCAGCTGATCGTCACCGCCTGCACTTGTATGAACAATCCTGCCAAAGTGGAAAAAAAGGTACCGTAAGATAGTTCCTCTCACTCTTCTGCCTGCTCTGGTGGCCACATCTGCTTCCCCCCACATCCTGCCTGTCACTATCACAGCTCTATTTTCATCTACAAATCCCCCGACACCTAAAGATAGATGCCGGTGCAGTTCTTAGTAAGACTACTGTTCTTTCCATTGACGAGTTCTGTTCATGGGAGAGAGAAAGGGCCTCACATGATCTCTCAATCTTTTTTGTAGGTAGAAGATATTCAGAATATTCTACACAATCCTTCCTCACCCCAGAGTTATTGCAATTAGTCTTTAACCTCCTGAGCGTTACGCCACTCAGGAGGTTTTGTCAAATTAATAAAATTATTGTTCCAAATGAGTGTAAATCCTTTAGCTAGCACTAGGCTAGCTAGCAAAGGTGTTGGGCACGCCCCGATCTCCCCGATCCCCCCCGTTTATGCATTACCCAGCCTGGATCCAGCAATCGGCGCAGCCTCCCCGGACAGCTCCGGTCTTCACTATGGGGAGGATCGCACATGACGTCATGCGCAAACCCGATTCTCCCCATAGAGAGTCCTGAGCTGTGCAGGGAGGCTGCGCAATCGCTGGATCCAGGGGGGGTAATGTATAAACGGGGGGGGGGGGATTGCAGGGGAGCGGCGGGTGCCCGACACCTTTGCTAGCTAGCCTAGTGCTAGCTAAAGGATTTACACTCATTTGGAACAATAATTATATTATGGGGGACTCCTGCGGCCACAGTTATATAGTGTTTTTTATAACATTGCATCATTCTCTAATATTTGCTGTTTACACACTACTCAGCATTCTAAATTATTTTACAGAGCAGGCAGTGAACTATTGACCCGTCCTCAGGAGAGAAAAAGAAAACACAGTGACTGACCGTTTAGATGACAAGCTTCAAAAATCTTTGAAAGTCAAATCTTTTGCATAGATAACAACTGGAGTTTCTTAACTCTCCCTGCACTGGAAACAATATTAGACTTCTGTCTCTGCTCCTAATGTTTTATTTCTTAGCTGTACTACACATACAAATCATTATATCATACATTTTTTTCCGCTTCAGTGTCTCTTTAAGCTATAAAACAAAGCAGAAATAATGACCCTTTGAAATTTTTCTGCAGTAAAACCTTATCTCAGGCTGTCTCGCACTGTTTATTGGCTGGTTAAATGCTTCAGAAAACAGGACTGTATTGGAACAAGTCGGGTCGGAGAGCTCGGAGAAGCTCTTTTGCATAGATAACAACTGAAGTGTTTTAGCTCTTCTTGTACTGGGAAACAAAATGAGACTCATTTCTTTGCTACTTATGTTCTATTTCTTAGCTGTACGCATGCAATTCATTATCTCATAAGCTGCTCATCCTCCCCCTCCCCTCTCGGTAGGACAGAACAGGCTGTTCACCCCCCCCCCCCCCCCTTCTCTCCATAAGACAGAACAGCTATTTATCCCCCTTCCTCCCCTCTGCATAGGACAGAACAGGCTGCTTGTTCTCCCCATGCCCTCTGCATAGGAGGGACCATACTACACCCCTTCTCCACTCCTTTCTCCATAGGACAGAACAAGCTGTTCCCCACCAGATTAAATGCAAATTGTATGCAGATGGGAATAGAGCCAGTCAGAATGGTCAGTAAGATTATTTGATTGGCCTAATGCCGAGCCGCATACCATTTGCAGTAAGTTTGTAAACGGGCCTGAATTCTTAGCATCTTATTGACCATGTCTGGCCCTGACTACCCCATTCTTGTGCAAGTGATCAGCTTGTTTATACAATGCCTTCATATGGACAAGTTTCTGATTGGTTCCTAAAGAGCCTTGTATACAATAAATACTTGTCTTTTCTGTTTCTTACTGGTCTGTGCAGCCAGTGGTGCTCAGCGGAGTTCCTCCATAATAATGATGCCCTTTATACCCGTCTCTCCTAATAGATCTTTGAACAGCGGTTTGGCATCAATTTACCCCACAAGTTCCGGGATCACAACTACAAGGTGCCGACGTTCTGTGACCACTGCGGATCTCTGCTCTGGGGGCTGATGAAGCAAGGACTGCAGTGCAAAAGTAAGCTCTGGTACTTTTCTGTGTGTGTGTTTGTTTTTTGCATTTTTTAAGACACTTAAAGTGGACCTGAATTCTTGCACACAGGGGCGTTGCTAGGATCCTAAAGGTAGCCACTAACGATCCAATTTCTAGCGAAAAATCGTTCGAGTGATCAGATAATTCTGATCGGAAGAAAAATCGTTCACTACACTATCAACGAACCAATCTTTGTTTCCTATCTATCACAACCAACAAGAAAATCCAAAGTATGGTTTGATCAAAATCCAACTTTATAATCGTTCATAATTGATTGTGTCCATAAATGGAGATTATTTACAACCAATCCGATCAGATTTCTGATTGCTCTAACGATTTTTCGCTAGAAATTGGATCATTAGTTGCCACCTTAAGAGATCCGGGGCACATTTGGGCACTCCAGCTGAAAAATGGGTGTGGCCACACACCCAAATGTCGGTGTGGTCATGGGTGTACCCAAATTTACATGAACTTAACAGCGGTCTAAGTAGGCCTTCCAGCAAAATGTTTCATGAAGCCCCCTCTGCATTAATACAAAAAAAAAACCCAATCACATAAATAGGCAGAATTACCCGGCTTCTATGCTGGCTGGTCTGGCTTACTGCTGGGTGGGCTGGCCTGCTGTCAGGTTGTCTAACAGTCCCCCATATGATTCCCTGACAGTCTAGTGGCTCCCATGGGCCTGCCATTGAGGCACTACAGCTCCCAGCATGCCCCATAGAAGAACCATAGCTCCCAGCATGCCCCCATAGAAGAACAACAGCTCCTTGTATGCCCCCATCACAGCGCCCAGCATGGCACCACTGCAGCCATGCCCACATACAGTGAAGTGAAAAACTATTTGCCCCCTTCCTGATTTCTTATTCTTTTGCATGTGTGTTACACTTAAATGTTTCTGCTCATCAAAAACCGTTAACTATTAGTCAAAGATAACATCATTGAACACAAAATGCAGTTTTAAATGATGGTTTTTATTATTTAGTGAGAAAAAAAACTCAAAACCTACATGGCCCTGTGTGAAAAAGAAATTGCCCCCTAAACCTAATAACTGGTTGGGCCACCCTTAGCAGCAATAACTGCAATCAAGCGTTTGCGATAACTTGCAACGAGTCTTTTACAGCGCTCTGGAGGAATTTTGGCCCACTAATCTTTGCAGAATTGTTGTAATTCAGCTTTATTTGAGAGTTTTCTACCATGAACCGCCTTTTTAAGGTCATGCCACAACATCTCAATAGGATTCAGGTCAGGACTTTGACAAGGACACTCCAAAGTCTTCATTTTGTTTTTCTTCAGCCATTCAGAGGTGGATTTGCTGGTATGTTTTGGGTCATTGTCCTGCTGCAGCACCCAAGATTGCTTCAGCTTGAGTTGACGAACAGATGGCCGGACATTCTCCTTCAGGATTTTTTGGTAGACAGTAGAATTCATGGTTCCATCTATCACAGCAATCCTTCCAGGCCCTGAAGCAGCAAAACAACCCCAGACCATCACACTACCACCACCATATTTTACTGTTGGTATGATGTTCTTTTGCTGAAATGCTGTGTTAGTTCTACGCCAGATGTAACGGGACACGCACCTTCCAAAAAGTTCAACTTTTGTCTCGTCGGTCCACAAGGTATTTTCCCAAAAGTCTTGGCAATCATTGAGATGTTTTTTAGCAAAATTGAGATGAGCCTTAATATTCTATTTGCTTAAAAGTGGTTTGCGCCTTGGATATCTGCCATGCAGGCCGTTTTTGCCCAGTCTCTTTCTTATGGTGGAGTCGTGAACACTGACCTTAATTGAGGCAAGTGAGGCCTGCAGTTCTTTAGATGTTGTCCTGGGGTCTTTTGTGGCCTCTCGGATGAGTTTTCTCTGCGCTCTTGGGGTAATTTTGGTTGGCCGGCCACTCCTGGGAAGGTTCATCACTGTTCCATGTTTTTGCCATTTGTGGATAATGGCTCTCAATGTGGTTCGCTGGAGTCCCAAAGCTTTAGAAATGGCTTTATAACCTTTACCAGACTGATAGATCTCAATTACTTTTGTTCTCATTTGTTCCTGAATTTCTTTGGATCTTGGCATGATGTCTAGCTTTTGAGGTGCTTTTGGTCTACTTCTCTGTGTCAGATAGCTCCTATTTAATTGATTTCTTGATTGAAACAGGTGTGGCAGTAATCAGACCTGGGGGTGACTACAGAAATTGAACTCAGGTGTGATAAACCACAGTTAAGTTATTTTTTAACAAGGGGGGCAATCACTTTTTCACACAGGGCCATGTAGATTTGGATTTTTTTTTCTCACTAAATAATAAAAACCATCATTTAAAACTGCATTTTGTGTTCAATTATGTTATCTTTGACTAATAGTTAATGGTTTTTGATGAGCAGAAACATTTAAGCGTGACAAGCATGCAAAAGAATAAGAAATCAGGAAGGGGGCGAATAGTTTTATACATCACTGTAGATGCAACACAGCTGAATCTGCCTGGGGGGACATCCGGGGCACATGCACAGGACACAAGGAAAACAGAGAGAAATTCACCATGTATGTTTTTAGAGAGAAAAGCCTAATTCCTCCCTCATTTTCAAGTAATCACAAGTGTAATTTTATCTCTCATTGATGTCATCACAGAAATATGGCACTCCTCAGACACAGCCAATATGTGAACACAGGATGTTAACACTTTGCCTGCTTCCATGGAAGCAGGACGTAGACACACTGCAGATTGATTGCAGGAGTTCTGTAAGCTGTAACAGAGATGTTTTTTCTTTAAAGCGGATCTCAACTCAGAATTTCCTCTCTGCTCTAAAAGATAAGCAACAGCATAATACCCTTTAAAGAAAAAACTGCTGAATTTCTGTGCTGACACAGCTGAGGGATCATATTACACTGGTGATTACTTACAGATGAGGGGTATTAGACAGACTCTTCTCTCTAAATACTTTCAGTTTGAATGTATCTCTGTTTTCCATCTGTGCAAAAATTCAGGTCCACTTTAAAGGTTAATATGATGTTGCATATCTTTTAGAGCAGAGGGGAAGTTCAGAGTTCAGACTAGCTTTAAAGCGGAATATAACCCAGAATTTCTTCTTTGCTCTAATAGATTATTCACAGCATATTATATACTACCAGAATATTATTATTTTTTTATTATTTTTTACTAGAACATCATTCAAAGGGTTAACACAGGCTTTAGAAGCTTCAATGCCTTCAGAGCTGTCCGCTTCTGAAAGATAAACAATGTAATCTTGTGTTTACTTAAATGTATCAAGTGTGGAATGTGACACATTCTCTGACTGTGGAGAAGCTCCGGGACACAGAGAGGGAGTCAAACCATGTCTGCCTGAATGAATGAATGAATAAAAGCAGTTGTTAATAAAATGCAAAGTCAGCTCATAAAGCAAAAAACTGTACTTTTGGAAACCTATAACTTCTAAATAAATAATAATACTTATGCACAAATGCAAATATGATAACCGTATGGCATATAAAAAGTAGGAAAACATGTTTTTATTGAATATTATGTCCGGGTTTTAAACCGCTGAAATCCAAATAGGTGTTATTGGGATTTCCTCTGGTTAATTAAAATCACCCGGGGGGAGGGGGAGGGTGTGAGGTAATCTTACCCATCAGCCGTCTTCTTCGGTCCGTCCCTCGGTGCCTCCCACGATGCGGTCCAAGCGGCAGTCACGTGATTACAAACACTTCCTCCTTCTGGGTTGAAGGCGGAAGTGTTTGTAGTCACGTGACCCACGGGGACTGCATTGTAGGAGGAGCTGAGGGACCGACCTAAAAAGACTGCTGATGGGTAACATTACCTCACACCCTCCCCCCCCCCCCCCCCCCCCAGGTGATTTTAATTCACAAAGGAAATCCGAATTACACCTATTCGGATTTCATCCAAATTTGAAGTTGAGCATCCCTGTTTAAAACCCTCTGTGAAAACTGCATGACACAACAATCCTCCTGTGATATGCCCAGGAAATAAAATACAGATGCACACCTCAGCCAGGGACATAGAGAGCAGTAAAATACACAGAAACCGTGTCCTAGAGAACAGAAAGTAATGGAATATCCCTCCAATTCGGGGCAAAGACAGCAACAAAATCTTACCAGTTCTATTACTTCCCAACTCTATAAAATACTAAAAAGTAAGGTTTTGTATGAAATGATCAGACACTGTACCGTGCTCAGAGTCAGAGATGATGGAGCCTGTGTCTGAAACACCACTGCCTGATTTCCATGTCATTAAGAAGAGAGTTTGAGTCCTGACTTGCGTAACAGAGACTCTCTCATTTGCATTGTGATCTCCAGGCGTTGGCTGTGCTGACTGGGTAGTAATCATTTAATGAGTTGTGGCTGATCCCAGAGCTGGCTATTCTCACTTACATCAGTATTATTTCCAGTATCTCTCACAACAACCAGCCAGTGGAGTAGCAGTTAGGAGATGCAGAGGCTGTGGCTGCACCAGGGCCCCTGTAACTCAGGAGCTCGCATGAAGCCCTATGTAGCGGGCTCCACTGTAACCAGCACAGGTGTCTGTATGGTGGCTGTGCTTTCAGTACTATGAAGCCAGCCTGGACTGCAGGATTTGTATCTGTGCTCTTACTAAACATGTCTGTTTAAAGATATTACAGTGGATTCATATGCCTGGATACACTATAAAGTCACTTTACAGTGATATGAATCTCAGCAATTTCCTCTTTGTGCAAAAAAAATTTACATCATTAAATCTACAAAAAAAAAAAAAAAAAAAAAAAAAAAAGTAGCAGAACAGCATTCGAACAGTTACACACAGCACTTTGTTGTTCAGTGGAAAGCTCCTTGCTTCAGTGGGCAGCTTCTGGCATCCAAAGAGGTGATAACATTATCTTTTGTTTATATTCCTTTGTCAGATACATTTAGTAAACATTAGCAAGGTGCTGAAACTGAGCCGAGGAGCAGAAATAGCTGATAAGTGATTACTAGATAGATTTTAATATATAAATACAGCAGCGGTGTAATAAAATGCAATGGCAGCTTTCAGAGCAGATAAACTGTACTTTGGTGTAATTTTTACTGAATGTTTTGTCAGTTTTTTCCCACTTAAAAGGGAACCTAAACTGAAAGGGATATGGATGTTTCCTTTTAAACAATACCAGGTGCCCGACAGTCCTGCTGATCTCTTTGGCTGCAGTAGTTGCTGAATCACACACCTGAAACAAGCATGCAGCTAATCCAGTCTGACTTCAGTCAGAGCACCTGATCTGCATGCTTGTTCAGGGGCTGTGGCTAAAAGTATTCGAGACACAGTATCAGCAGGAGTCGGGCAACTGGTATTATTTTAAAAGGTAAAATCAATATTCTTCTCCGTTTAGGTTCCCTTTAGGCTGCTTACACACCAAGACGTTACAGGCGCACGTTAGTGCGCCTGTAACGCTCCCCCAACGCACAGCAATGTAACACAAGTGGGCTGTTCACACATGTAATGCTGCACGTTCTCTGCAAAGTGCAGCATGCTACGGCGTTGGAGCGGCTATAGCCGCGTTAGACTGTTTGCACATGCGCAGTGGGGGGCGGAGAGGAGGCGGGGAGAGCCAGCTACAGTAGCCGCGCACATGGCTACTTAATATTCACTGCACTGGCGGCAGCTGATTGGCCGGCGGGACCACGTGATGCGGAGTGTCTCGCTCCGCATCACGTGGTCCCGCTGGCCAATCAGCGCCACTCTGGGAGACATTACAGGAATCGAGCCGCCTAACGCGGCTCACTCTACCGTCGGCTCTTGCAGCACCATACGTTGTGTTAGGTGCACGTTATGCGACCTTAACGTGGCATCTAACACAACGTCTTGGTGTGCAAGAAGCCTAAAGGTGGAGTGTAAACATGCAGTAGTCAGTTGCTGAGGATCTATGATCTTTTTTGTTTGTAGAATGTAAATATTTTTATTTGGTTTTTTTTTACAAAATTTTCCATGCATAATAAACCTAAAATGTTTTATTGGATAAAAGAAACATTGAGCAGTTGCCCAGAACAAGTCGGGATCGTTGTTTCATCTAGAGAGGAATTGTGATTGGTTGCACTGGTCAGCTGTGTGATTCTTCTGCCAGTTATCTTGGCACCAATGTTTATAAATCAGCCTCTCATTGGCTGCCTGGAACTGATCATTGACCCCATTCTCTGACCATTCTTTCGCAGTGTGTAAGATGAACGTGCACAAGCGCTGCGAGGCCAACGTGGCCCATAACTGTGGAGTGAACTCGGTGGAGCTGGCCAACGCCTTGGCAGGGATGGGACTGCAGCCGGGAAACATTGCCGTCACGCGGGTAAGTACCATCAGGTGGGAGGGGGAGGCGGACACAGCATTATTCCCCTGCATTATTATACTGGCGGGGCAGGAAACACTGAGGACTTCTAACAGGGCCGGATTTCTGGAAAGGACGCAAAGGCCCAGGCCTTACAGTTATTGTTGCCATAGCGATCTTTACAGATGGGTTTCGGGCAGCAGTTTTGGAACGATCGCTGTACAGACAGGGGGAGGGGAGGACGCTCAACTAGCACTATGCTGCAGAACATAAGGAATCGGGGGACAGTAATCAGGCCTGGCGGAACGTTAGAGGGGAGGCAGGGGGCATCCGGGATGACAATGGCGCACACACTTTAGGTTTTTGGATAAAATGATTGGAACTATAGTTTTGGCTGAGAAGAATCTAAATTGTGTACCAGAGATGGTCAATGAGATGCTAATTATAGCTTGCATGCAAATTGTATGCCGCTGGGACACAGGCCAAACTTTCAGCTACATATTGCTTTTTCAGGCAAGCAGGCGAGTAAATAAAATGTCTGTATTGTGAATTATTTGTTACAGAACATTACAGACTTTACATGTATGGTTGAGCACACTACAGGTGCTCTTTAACCACTTAAGGACCACGGGCTTAGGCCCGGTTCACATTAGCGTTTGCTATCCGGATTTTCCGGATCTGATCCGGACCGCATACTGTACAAACGGAACGTACGTTCCGCATAGCAATGCAAAGTCTATGCGGACGTTCACACGTGTCCGTTCCGTACAGTACGGAGCCGGACCGGATCCGGACTCCGGACACTTTTCCAACATGCGCTATTTTTTGGGTCCGGATCTCCGGCCCACGCACCCGGACCGGAGCCTGACCTGAGCCTGACAGCACCATCAGAACACAGAAACCAATGGGAAACGGAAGGCACAGAACACACTGCCTACAAAAACCTGACGTTCTACCCCACTTCCTATGCGTATCCAAGCGGCCATTTTGGATGGGGACACATGGGCCAAGCATGTCTGGAGTGGAGCAGCAGTGACAGACGTGCTGGAGCTGTTTGGCAGAATGTCGGAGGTGGAGGTGAGGCCTACAGCGGAGGAACCTGATTCTACAGGTGCATCAGGTGCACCTTCTGCTGACCTCAACATTTTTTTTTTTAAATTTTGCTATTTTTTGCCCACAGATCCGGATGGCAGCCTGATGCATGCCTGATACAAACGGACCGGATCCGGATCGGAACCGTACGGTTCTGATCAGGATCAGGTCAGGATCCGGTCCCTTTATTTGCCAAAACGCAAGTGTGAACGGGGCCTTAAACCCCCCTAGTGACCAGGCCATTTTTTTTTTACTAATTAGGCCACTGCAGCTTTAAGACCTCGCTGCAGGGCTGTACAACTCAGCACACAAGTGATTCCTCCCCCCCCCCTTTCTGCCCACCAACAGAGATTTCTGTTGGTGGGCTCTGATCCCTGCAGGAATGTTTGTGTGTTTATTTATTTGTCTTTATTTTTTAATACATTTTACTATTTTTTGTTTGCTTTTTTTATCCCTCCCTCCCCCCGCCAGCCAATGTGCACGATCGGCTGTCTGCGCATCGCTTAAGTGCCTCCCAGGGGGACAGCTGAGTCACATGACTGTCCCCAGTACAGCACTGCCTTAGATCACAGCGCTGTACAGTGTAAATAGACGGCGGTTTCGCCGTCTAACAGTCTCCTAGCGGCGATCGCTTCTGGGAGACTGATGACTTTACTTAAAATAAATCTATGATCCATCTCTGTGTAGGAATGAAAGGAGTTTGCACAGACCCCCTTTGATCTCAGCAGGACTCCAGAAGTACAAGCTATCTGAACAAGTCTATTGTCTCTAATGTCAACATACAAATACTCATCAAAGGACCTTTTCTCTGCCTGCCCTCTAAAGAATCAATTACAAATTAACACCTCACTAGCTCTACTCTTAAAATCCTTTGGGATACTCAGGAAATGCAGAAGGGGGCGGAGAGGTAGTGGATCCAAAAATAAACACCAGGGAAGCAACACCAGGCAAAGGATAACAACTTTGACAGTGAAGCCTAAAAAACATCCCCAGCAAAGCTCAATCACAGCCACACTCTGCAATGCCAGATCGATAAATAATAAGACTGCAACTATACATGACCTAATAGAGCTCTCTGATTTGACCTTTTTGACAGAGACCTGGCTTGGGAAGCATGCAGGCCCAACTCTTGAAGCAACCGTGCCGACCAATTATTCAGTTTTGCACTGTGAGAGACAAGTCCGCAAGGGTGGGGGGATTGCCATATGCTTCAGATCCTCTTTGAACATAAGGCCCCTGCCCATAGGCCCCACTGAAACCTTTGAATGTATTGCAGCCCAACTGTCAGCAGAAGTAAACATCAACATATTGCTCATATACCGCCCCCCCCCAAAAAAAATGGTCCAGTCTTTCTTAAGGAAATATCTGAACTCTTATCCTGCCTAACAGTGGAACACCCTAGATGGATCATCCTGGGAGACTTCAATGCATGGGTGGATGATCACGACTCCCACCTAGGAAGTGAACTACTTCTCATAATGAATGAACTGGGTCTCTCTCAGGCTGTCAACCTCCCCACCCACACGAAAGGGCACACCCTGGATCTTATATTTCATTCCGGACTTTTAATATCACACATAGATATAAACCCAGTGGTATGGTCAGACCACCACACCATCCACTTCTCTCTGACAGCACCAGCGATAAAACACAGAGGGAAAGAACTCATAAAATACCGTCCACTGAAAGATGTCTCACCCCAGCACGTTCAGAATACCCTCAACTTTGACGCATTAACCAATCATTGCGCAGACCCAGACTCCATGGTCCTGATGTACAACCATGCAGTGTCATCTGCCTATGACGCCCTTGCTCCAGTTCGCATTAAACAGTCTACACCACTTCACCATGCACGGTGGTTTGACAGCTCACTAAAGGACATGAAGAAAGAAGTGCGCAGACTAGAAAGGAAGTGGCGAAAATCCCAGAATTCAAAAGATAAACACACCCTTGTCTCTCACCTGGAAAACTACCAAAATGCGATCACCAAGAAAAAATCCTTCTACCTTTCACAGGAGATCGCAAAGGCCGCCAACAGACCAGCCCAACTATTCCGCACAGTTGATAGACTATGTAACCCATCCTGTCTAAAACCTACTATAACTCCCTCAAAGGAGCTATGTGAGAAATTTGCGTGCTACTTTGCTGACAAAGTATCCTCCATTCGGTCTCTCATTCAATCCACAGCACCCAAGACTCATGCAACTCCTGAAAATAGCTGCAAAAACAACCTAACACCCTGGACTGACTTCAAAAGTATTAGTGAGGAAGAGATCTCAGACATCCTCCGTCGCCTCCGCCAGACAACCTGCGACCTGGACCCTGGACCAACTAAACATATGCTGAAATGCCCTGACCTGCTTGGTCCAGCATTTCACAAAATAGTAAATTGCTCTCTACAAGCAGGGAGGTTTCCTACCTCTCTAAAAGAAGGAATCATCAAGCCCCTTCTTAAAAAACCTTCCATGGATCCAGATGCTATGAGCAACTACAGACCTGTCTCCAACCTCCCCTTCTTAGGTAAAGTTATTGAAAAGGCTGTCTATCTGCAACTTGAAACCTGGCTGTCAGTAAACAACATCCTGGACCCTCTACAATCTGGCTTTAAGAAACACCACAGCTGTGAAACAGCCCTCATCCAAGTCTGCAACGATCTGCTCATGGCAAGGGACAGAGGGGAATGCTCCATCCTAATCCTGTTGGATCTCTCAGCGGCTTTTGATACAGTTGACCATGAAATCCTGCTTAACAGACTGCAGGAGTACTGTGGCATCAGTGGATCAGTCCTCCAGTGGTTCAGATCATTCCTGACTGACAGAACACAGAGAGTATCCCTAGGACCCATAATGTCCAAACCTGCACCTCTACAATTCGGAGTGCCACAAGGATCAATCCTATCCCCTCTGCTGTTTGCAATCTACATGTTGCCACTCGGCACACTTATCCAACGACATGGCCTGACGTACCACTGCTACGCCGATGACACACAGCTATACCTGTCCTTCAAACCTGGTGGAACAGACCCTACCCCAAAAATAAACTCTTGCTTAGCTGAGCTACAGGCATGGATGAATGATAACTGGTTGAAACTGAATGCTGACAAAACTGAGGTCCTGTTTGTCCAAAGCCAGTGCCCGCCATCAAAACAGCTCTATCCTAAAGCAACACCAATCAGGATTGGGAATTCAGACATAAACAGCTCCAACTTTGTGCGCAGCCTTGGCGTACTAATCGATGGGGAATTGAATTTCAGAAACCAAATTTCATCTGTAGTTAAATCTTCCTTCTTTCATCTGAAGAACATTGCAAAGATTAAACATCTGATTCCCCCAGAGGATCTTCCAACCCTAGTTCACGCCTTCATCACATCACGGCTGGACTACTGCAATGCCCTTTATGCTGGCCTCCCCAAAAAGGACCTGCGCCGCCTGCAATTAGTGCAGAATTCTGCTGCCAGATTGCTAACAAACCAGCCTCGCCACTGTCATATTACACCGATCCTTCGCTCACTGCACTGGCTACCAGTAGAATGGAGAATACTCTTCAAGATTGGACTGCTGACATTCAAATCCCTGCACAGTCTAGGCCCTGGATACATGAAGGACTTGCTGAAGCTGCACCACACCTCTCACAACCTCAGATCAGCAAGTTCTATAAACTTGGTCACTCCCAGAGTGCACCTCAAAAAATCTGGAGATAGAGCCTTCTGCCATGCTGCCCCTACTCTCTGGAACTCCCTACCACACCCAGTAAAGACAGCACCATCCCTGGAGCTATTCAAATCCAGACTGAAAAGCCACCTGTTTAGCCTGGCATTTCCAGATTTATAAAATTTCTTCCTCTGTACCACGATGGTCTGAGCCATGCTTATGCGCTTTGAGTCCCACGGGAGAAAAGCGCTTTACAAATGTTATTTGTTGTTGTTGTTGTTGTTGTTGTTGATGACTGAGCGGATCTCCGTCATTCAAGCAGAGATGTGCGCGCATCGGCATGCGCGATCTCCTGCAAAACCCCGCCCCAGGACTTCACACCAATTGGCGTTGAGTGGTCGGCAAGGGGTTAAAGGACACATCCAATTCTTTTTTTTTTTTTAAATCTACTTACCTGGGGCTTCCTCCAGCCCTTGGCAGTTTATCTGTCCCTCGCCAGCGCTCTGCTCCTTGCTGGTGTCCCGTGGTCCCTTCTTTGCAGAGGTCTCTTGCGCCACTCCAGGCTACGTGATCGCGAACGGTGCGGACACGCACAGACGCAGAAGATGCCGACCTGGAGAGACGCAGAAGATGCCGACCTGGAGAGACGCAGAAGATGCCGAGGTCGGAGAGGCCAGAATCTGCAACGGAGCGGACCCCGGGACACCAGAGCTGTGACGAGGGTCAGATAAACTGCCAGGGGCTGGAGGAAGCCCCACGTAAGTAGATTTTTTATTTTTTTTTATTTTAAACCCTGACCTGTCCTTTCAGTGCCAACGTACATCTGCAGAACACCATCAGTACAGCACAATCACAGTCACTATAGATCGATCCAGGAAGCCAATTAAAGCATCTTTCCATAAGAGTTCCATTTGAGTCTTTCGTCCATTAGATTCACTGCAGGTCCATGCTCACCCACACACAGGCAGATCAACAATCGATTTAACGGGGAAGTGCACAGATTACCTGTATCTGTCAGCTTTAAGGAAGGGGACAGATCCAATTACTTTAATTAATTACAGCCTGTTCGTTTCCGAAAATGAGTTCCCTAGAGTAGACCATATTGCTTGGTTTATTATTTTAGTATATTTCCAAAATCATCCACAAGGTGGCGGGCAAGAACAGCGTGTTATAGTCATTCCATCTGCAGGATCAAGGATGAAATTTAAAATCTTCAAGTAAAGAAAACAGGAGGTGAAAATTAATTGATGAGATAAACATTTGCATTTATCCTTCTTCTCTTAAACATTATTTTTAGATATCACCCAGTTTTATTTTATTTTTCAATCTGCTTTTTAAGTTTTTACTGTTTCATTGTCTCTGCTCAATGACACATGCAATGATGTTTTCCAGAGCTAAAAGCAATGAACTGTTGGCCCTTTCTATCTCTCTCTTGCTCTCAGAAGCCATTTTCTGCCAGGAAAGTATTTTATGGCTGCAATTCCTTATCAGTGAGGATTGGATTTTAAGATGAGCACAAAAGCACAGCTGTGATGCAGATCCTTTTATGTAATCCATAAACATGGCTCCCCCCAGTCTGACTGTATCCTGCTGGTTCATATGTAGAACGGGTTTGGTTGAAGGTCCGTCTGAAGACTCCAGTTATTCCACATAACCTGCTGAGGAAGTTATCTCTGAAATGGTTTAATGCATTTTATAACTGATTCAATCATTCTAAATCTTTTTTTTTTTTTAATCTTTAGTGCTCGGACAACAGCCCTGTACGGTCAGAAAATGGTTCAGACGATTCGCTATCCAACACGTCCTCCCATTACAAATTTGGGATCGAGGATTTCACATTCATTCGGGTGCTGGGAAAAGGCAGTTTTGGAAAGGTTAGTATTCCCACCTTAAAGTGTAACTGTCGGGCATAAAATCAAAAATCAATTCTTTATTTTTATCTGGTAAACAAGTAATAAGGATGCTAACCAGGCAATCCAAAAGTTAAAATCACTATTACTGTATATACTCGCATACAAGCCGACCCGCATATAAGCCGACCCCCCAACTTTTCCATGAAAAAACAGGGAAAAATGATTGACCCCCATATAAGCCGGGGTAGGAAATGCTGGATTGGTGCAGGCCACGTAATCCCCCCCAGTGTGTCCCAGTATAGCTAGTATAGTGCCCAGTATGGGTAGGTAGTGCCCCAGTATAGCTAGTATAGTGCCCAGTTTAGCTAGTATAGTGCCCAGTTTAGCCAGTATAGTGCCCAGTATAGGTAGGTAGTGCCCTAGTATAGCTAGTATAGTGCCCAGTTTAGCTAGTATAGTACCCAGTGTAGGTAGGTAGTGGCCAGTATAGTGCCCTGCTCCCCCCGCTGCTATTACCTGCAGCGGCTTCCTCTTCCCCGCTCTCATGCCCGTATGAAGAGATCACAGCAGCGCGCCGGGCGCTGCTGCTGTGACGATGCAGGAGGCAGGAAAGAGCGCTTCTCCCTGTAGCGGCGATCTGTATTGCTGTTACCAGGGGAACCGCTCTTTCCTGCCCCCTGCATCGTCACAGCAGCGGCGCGCTGCTGTGATCTCTTCATACAGGCATGATGAGAGCGGGGAAGAGGAAGCTCCGGGGACGAGGACGCCGCTGCCTATAGTAATGGCGGCGGCGGGGAGGGGGTAGCGGGGGCCACGGACCACCAGGGAACACTCGCATACAAGCCGACCCCCCAACTTTTGACCCCCTTTTTGGGGGTCAAAAATTTGGCTTGTATGCGAGTATATACGGTACTTCTCTTGTTTATAAATGATCATTCCCCAGTTTACCTGACCCTTATTTGGTACGTTGCCGCACAAAGGAAGTTGCAGGGCATGCTGGGTTGTCCTTTTTTGCTTCTGTACATTAGTTAAGTCTGAGGGGAAATAAAGAAGCAAAAAAAGACAACCCAGCATGCCCTGCAACTTCCTTTTTGCGGCAACGTACCAAATAAGAGTCAGGTAAACTGGGGAATGATCATTTATAAACAAGAAAAGAAATAGTGATTTTAACTTTTGGATTTTCTGGTTAGCATCCGTATTACTTGTTTACCAGATAAAAATAAAGAAATGATTTTAGATTTTGTGCCCGACAGCTACAGACTTCTACCGTACCGTGTTATTCAATTTTGGACAGAGCAGAGAAGGGGTTTTTATAATTATTATTATTATTATTATTACTGTTTGTACCTTGTTTAGTGACAATTATACTCTTGCCCAATCAGGAAGTAGAACAAATCTTTGCAGAGACAAAAGTACAAAATATTGGATTGGGAAGGGTTAAAACCTTAGAACTTAATTATTCAGAATCATTTTATGTCACCAAGCATGACTGCCCGGAATTGGGCGTGGCACATACAGGACTTAAGTATAGGATAGGACACACAAACGCGTCAAATAGAAACACCGCCAATTCCACATAGGGAGCATAATAGCATAATTCACAAACCTATTAGCTGTATCCCTATTTCATTTTCTTGACATATGATGTGAGGAAGAGAAAATTTTTCTGACCTGAAAGTTGAACTCGACCTCGTGCTTCACAGGCAGAGACAGTACCTGAATATCTGCATACTTTCAGGCGAAGCCGTTCTTTGCAGCGCTGCTGGTCTGGGGATTTATTGACTGAAAGTATTATTTCATGGGCAAGGTATTCACATATGTACCAACCTTTGACTACCGTATAGGTAAAGTGACGGCTAAAAATTCGAGTCCACCACCACCTTCACCACTGCTGAATCTGCACTGGGGATGAGAAGATGAAGGGTGAGCATCAGCTAGAGCACGTGTGGAACTCCAGGCCTGGAGGGCCAGTTCCATTCCAGTGTTTAGGATGGACTGAGAAAGAGAGGAATGTGTTCTACCTGATGGACCGCACCTTTCCTGATTCAGACCCATCAATTCATTTGAGCTGTGTCAAAAATGTGTGAGGATCTCGGCCCTCGTAGGACTGGTTTGACATACCTGATAGAGTAATTGGCTAGGGTTGGGTCTTTCAAGTGATTTAGTTTTGGAGGAGGGGCTAAAAGGTGGTTAAGGACCACTAACGAAAATTGAAAAATACACACATATAAACTAGATTTCTCCTAAAGTAAAATGCACAAAAAGTTACTGTGTCCTCATGTTGCTGTGGCTTACAGTAGGTAGTGAAACCATGACAGTTTTTGGACAGGTCCAACTTTTTATGGGTGCAGGGCCAGTTCTTGACTTTTTGCTGCCTGATGCAAACTTGTGAAATTTCTAGTGTTTCCAGCCTTTTACTTCTAGCAGTTTTCTATTTATAACACAATGAATCTCTGTAGATGCAATTTTTTGGAAGGTTGTAATGATATTATTTTTTAGAATCTTAGTATTTATATAGCTCTGACATCTTCTGCAGTGCTGTACAGAGTATATTGTCTTGTCACTCTTAAAGGGCAAATGCGAGAGTAAAAAAAAACAGAACCTCGGCAGGTAGGCATCTTGTTGCCTGCGCGATTGCACTCACGCAGAATTCTCCCGACCATGTGATCACGGCCGTGCACTTGAGCAGGCGCAGAAGATGATGACCTGGCAAGGTCGGCATCTGCAATGGAGGCGACCCTGTGCCACCTGAGCTGCGGCGAGGGACAGATCGGCTGCCAGGGGCTGGAGAAGCCCAAGGTAAGTAGATGTTTACTTTTTTTTTTCCTGACCTGTCCTTTGAATGGACACTGAAGTGAGAAGAACATGGAGGCTGCCATATTTATTTCCTTTTAAACAATACCAATTACCTGGCAACCCTGCTGATCTATTTGGCTGCAGTAGTGTGTATCACACCAGAAACAAGCATGCAGCTAATCTTGTCAGATCTGACAATAATGTCAGAAACACCTGATCTGCATGCTTGTTCAGGATCCGTGGATAAAAGTATTCGAGGCAGAGGATCAGCAGGACAGCCAGGCAACTGGTATTGTTTAAAAGGAAATAATAATGGCAGCCTCCATATACCTCTCACTACAGTTGTCCTTTAACTGTCCCTCAGAGGGGCTCACAATTTAATCATATGATACAACCGAGTGGCCTCAGCACACAGTTCTGTGCCAGCTTAGGTGAATGCACCCATCCTTTAAGAAGAGACAGTGATGGCAGCACTCGGCTTAATGAAAATAAAATTATGACATTTTGACACAGCTCATTGAATAGCTTTGCTCACATTTGTGATTCCAGAGATGCATGTCTAGGCAGTATATTGTTTACTGGTTGTTGCAGTTTGTACTGTGACTGGTTCACTTTTTTTCAAAATATCACTTTGTAAATATACTGAATGGATTATGAATATGAATCTGCAGGGCCCTATTTACCATAAGGCACAGTAGGCACATGCCTACAGGCGCCGGTTGATGGAAAGGCGGCCCCACTCCGCTCCGCTAGTGCTTCCTTCCCTCCTTCCCTATGCAGAGTTTAAACGGGAGGTTATTCACCCAGCTCTCTCAGCATTTCAGTAATGAGATCTCCCTTCAGTTGGTGGTACCTCTAGCTACTTAATATTGAGGGTACCTTTGGCTACCTAATACTGAGGGGCAGGTGTAGCTACCGATGATGGGGAAGGGAAAAAAGGGAGAAGTGACAGTTGAGCAGCCATCACATTTGCAGTGTGGTTCGGTGGGGGGGGTTTGTAGGTTCATGGAGGGCGAAGTCTAAGGAACCAGGACATCTGTGCCAATAGGCTCCTGTGATGTAAATCCAGGCCTGTGACTCTGTGTATAAATAGTATTCTATGAATAGATTAAAACCTTACCAACCACAGCATCAAAGTGTGCTGATAAAGGCTGAAGTAGATGTACACCTGTTGTCTGCAGCGGTTAATCACATCGGCATCAGGGCTGGCAGAATAATTCCACTCAGAGACGTGGCGGCTTTCTCTTCCCTTCCTCCATCTTGTTGGCTGGTTTTAGTTCCTCTTTTGGCTGCAAGAGTCCTGCATGCTTTCCAACCACAAAGTTCTCTCCCCCTCTTAATGAGCAGTAATACTGCTATATATAACAGCGCCCTGTAACAGCCACAAGGCCCACAGAAGCATGAAACAGCATGACACGAGCAGAAGTGAGAAAGCACACATATGCGTGTGTATCGTTTCAAATGGGTACAGTATTTGTCATGTGTACCTCCATTCTTAGAAAAACTCCGTTCCACAAACGCTCAACATCTCATGGTAGCAGAATGGAATGGAATGGTAGGCAGCACTTCAAGTAACTTCAACTCAATAAGAACATAGAAATGTGGGTGCACCAGATTTTATTTTGTGGGGGTGGGCACAAAGGGAGCACGATGGCTAGCTGGTGGGGCCCATTTGGTTGATCAAAATCACTGTTTGTATAGCAAGTTTTAGATATGTTTGCCTAACTCAGGTGATAAAATTAAGGTCAATTAGCTCAGCAATGAGAGGAACCAAATAGAAACATCACGAACAGAACTCAGAGGCTTTTGAACTGATTGTCCAAATTATGGTGCTATTATTGAAGAAACTTGACCTACAGATGTACTTGGCTAGTTTGCTGGCATGCTTTAATCCATGCTGCTCCTGTGTAGATAGATTACAGACAAATCATTCCAGCCCCTAGCCTGTGTCTGATGACTCTACAAGCAAGAGGAGGGGGAAGAGGCAGGAGGGAGAGAGAAGGGGTGTGTAATTCCTTATTTTAGTAGCTAAGCATTGCTGCAGACTAGAGCTTGTATTTTAAGGTGCGTACACATGCCGTATTTTAGCAAACGACGGGTTCGTCAGACCCTCCCTATGAATACACTTACCAGACATGCTGTCCATGATGTCATTGGGCACCAATGCACTTTTTTTTTCTTCTGAAGGAGATGAGGTAGATGACTTAGAACAGGGGTAGGGAACCTTGGCTCTCCAGCTGTTAAGGAACTACAAATCCCACAATGCATTGCAGAATTCTGACAGCCACAGTCATGATTAATAAAGGCAAATGCATGCTGGGATTTGTAGTTTTATCACAGCTGGAGAGCCAAGGTTCCCTACCCCTGACTTAGAATCTAGGAGACACAGTTACTTCTCCCTATAAGTTATACTATACCTTGAACATATGACCATGCCTGTGCCTAACGCTTCCTTCTTTCCCTATGACTGGACTCCTGAAGAAGTGAAACTTGTTCATGAAATGTGTTGAGTCTTCCAACCGTCATCTCTAAAGACCCTTTTCCACTAACTAAGATCCGCTTCAAAAAGAGGATCGCAGACATTTTGCTGATCGCAAGAGCACTGTGTTATATATGTAAATCGTGGTTTTTATTTTCCACTAGTGCGCATGTTTTTTTTTCCCCTCCGAACACAATTGCTGGCCTCCGCAATTCTCAACACAATTGCACTCCATTCTTAACGGCTACAAACTCGCCAAGCGGAAATTGATGCTTGCGTGATCGCAACGCAGCGTGATTGTGCTTGTGATCATGCCTAATAGTGGAAAAGGACCCAAAGGGATATTACTATTCAGATTGTACCTCTTCTGGGTATTTGTGTACAGATAACCGTGGCTGGGGCCACTAGAGCAATCTCAGAGGGCAGCTGTGGCTCTACACTGGGGCATTGCCCGCCTCCCCATGAATCACTGGGCTCACCTGAGTGCCCGCCCCCCCCCCCCCCCCCCAATAACATACAGTTAACTGTTTCCAGGTTCCAGCAGCATACACTGAACAGCATAGGGTCTGTAGAATAAACTCTCCATGTCAGCCTGAGTCTCTGTAGGTGGTAAGGGTCTTATCTATTTGCCGTAAATACCTCCCAATCCTTGCAAGACCCCTTGTAATGTATCTGGATGACACTTATATTTGCAAAAAAAATCTCTATACCTTCTTCTAATTACATGTTCTAACATTATCAGTCAATGGGAATAGAATCTGAAGAATGCTTACGAGATGAAAGCTTACTGTTTTTCTTTTAAACTATCCAATAAATGATATTGTCTTGAGTCAATACTCCCTGCTCTAGTCTCAAGCAATGCTTAGCTACTAAGATAAGAAACCGCACACACAGTGTTTCTCTCCCTACTGCCTCTTCCCCCTCTCCTTGCTTGTAGACTGGGGGCTGGAATGATTCGTCTGTGATCTGTCCACACAGGAACAGCTTGCTAGCAAGTAAGGATTAAAACATGCCTGCCAAGTACATCTGTAGGGGACTTTTCTTCCATAATAGCACCATCATTTGGACATTCTGCTCTGCTCAAAAGCCTCTGAGTTTTGATTGTGATGTCTACATTTGGTTCCTATCATTGCTGAGTTAGCCTTAATTTTATCACCTGAGCAAAAAATATCTAAAGCTCGCCATACAAACATCCATTTTGATCACCCAAATGGTCCTCAACAGCCAGTAATTGTGCCCCCTTTGTGCCACCCCAAAAATCTAAAACTGGAGCCACCACTGCACAGGAGCGATTGTGATTTGCTGAAATCACAATCCCCGGTCTGTGCAGAATTTTTAGGCTTTTACATTGCAAATCACAAGCATTTTTGAGGGTGATTAGCAATCACTAGTTAGCTCCAGGCGTTACTTTAAGACTAAAATCCATGTTAGAATGGGCCATTTTCCACTAGCTGCGATCTGCTTCAGAAAGCGTATTGCAACCATTTTGCCGATTGCAATAGCAGCACAATTTACATTTAAATCACGGTGATCATTTTCCACCAGCCTGCATCGTTTTTCTCGAATTGCAATCGCCGGCCTGTATGATTCTCTGTTTTTCCTGGCGGCTTCACGGCAGGTGGGAATTCCGGATTGCGTGATTGCAGTGCAATGCGCTCTCCAGTGGAAAAGTGCCCTCATCGGTCGGAGCCGTCTCTGCCGTGATTCGAGTGCGTGTACAGCAGTCCAGTTCTGTTTCCGACAGATCTGGAGTTCTGGATTGTGTCAGCCGAGTGCATTGTCCCTCACTTTACCCTTTCTGTTGGAAGTTGCCGTCATCCACCCTCTCTCTATAGCAACAGAACTCATTTGGCGCTCTGCCCCAAACTGTTGGCGGAGGGATTGAGTCGGGCGACAATCTTTTGTGCGTGTGTACGCAGCTTTACACGGTGATCAACCTATTGTATTTTAGTGTTCTTACTATAGTTGAAGGTTCTTCCCTGTTTATCCTTTTTTTTCTGTCCTATTACTGTTCTTTTCAATATGTGGTATTTAACCTCCTTGCCGGTCCAATTCCCGCCGGCAAGGAGGAAGCGCAGCACTTTTTTGAATTTTTTTTTTTTCAAATCATGTAGCGAGCCCAGGGCTCGCTACATGATAGCTGCTGAGCGGCGGCGTCCCCCCCACCCACTCCGATCGCCTCCGGCGATCAGAGTAAGCTGGAAATCCTGTTCAGAACGGGATTTCCTGCAGGGCTTCCCCGGTTGCCATGTTGACGGGGCGGGATGACGTCACCGATGTCATGGACGTCGGGACGTCAGAGGGAATCCCGATCCACCCCTCAGCGCTGCCTGGCACTGATTGGCCAGGCTGCGCAGGGGGTCGGGGGGGGGGGCGGCTCAGCGCGGCGAGTAGAGGCGAATCGGCGGGTAGCGGCGGCGATCGCATACCACACGCAGCTAGCAAAGTGCTAGCTGCGTGTAGGAAAAGAAAAATTATGCAAATCGGCCCAGCGGGGCCTGAGAAATCCTCCTGCGCAGGTTACCCCGAGCTGTTTTTTTTTCAGTTGAGATGAGAAATGTTTGGGAAGTGCTGCGAAGTACTGGTGTATACATTTGAATTCTTATCTCTTTGTCTACTGTTATCTAATTCCTTTCACACTTTTTTGAGGGCAGTCTGCTGTAATCTTATGTCAGAGTAAGCCATGAGGGGAGGGGGCAATTCCCTCACAGTACATCTGTTAACCCTGTGTGTGCAGAGAGCTCAGTCAGAGACGAGCAGAGCTTTCTCTCACAGAGAGCTGAGGAAATGTATCTTATGTCATAAACCTGTGTAATTGTGTGTGTGAAACCTGACACCTGGCAGGCTTTTGTTTTCATATAACTCTGCTTTAATATTACACTGTTCTTAGCATGTCAGACTGCAGAGATTCATACCTCTGCCAATGAGACATTCCAAATGTAGCTAAAATCTACAAACAATGAGTTACAGCTTTTGTCTCTGATATTTAAAGAGAACCTGTAACGTCAAAACGTCCCCTGGGGGGTACTCACCTCGGGTGGGGGAAGCCTCAGGATCCTAATGAGGCTTCCCACGCCGTCCTCTGTCCCTCAGGGGTCTCGCTGCAGCCCTCCGTACAGCGGTGACGTCAATATTTACCTTCCCGGCTCCTACGCAGACGCTCTGACGGCTGTCTGCTCCGAAGTAGGCGGAAATACCCGATCGCCGTCGGGTCCGCTCTACTGCGCAGGCGCAAGTCTCTGGCGCCGCCTGCGCAGTAGAGCGGACCCGACTGAGATCGGGTATTTCCGTCTACTTCGGAGCCGAAAGCAGCCACAGCGCCCCCGCTGGAGCCAGCAAAGGTAAATATTGAATTAACAGTTGAGTCTGTCGCCCGCTGTTCGGAGGGCTGCAGGGAGACCCCTGTGGGACAGAGGACGGCGTGGGAAGCCTCATTAGGATCCCGAGGCTTCCCCCACCCAAGGTTAGTTCCCCCCAGGGGATGTTTTTGATGTTAGTGTCTCTTTAACATGAAAAGCAGGAAATTGCTTACACAGCTACTTAGACATTATTTCTACATTGTCATATTAGAGCACTTGGGTATTGATGGTGTTAATAAAGTTTGTTGATTTTATTTATTTTGCAGGTGACATTCCTGGCTGTTTTGCGTACATATATGTACGCCGCTAGTGAGCCTAATGATGGCTCACTCTGCTGCCGGTCAAATCCCCGGCGGCGCTAAATACTGTTCCCCCTCCGAGTCATCGCAACTCGGAGGAAGATGAACTTCGGGGTCTGGCGACCCTCAGGACCCCAAATTATCCTTACGCACCCCACGCTGTATAATGTTACTGCTATGGCCAGGGCCGGCCCTAGACTTTTTGCCGCCTGAGGCAAATTTTGAAAAAATTATTGCTGCCGCCCCTGCCCCCTCGTAAGAGGCAGTAGGCGGGGAGGACTCACCTCTTCCTCGCTCGATCCAGCGTGCGCTCCACTGACGTCACTTCCTGCAACGCCGTCCACTTACAATATAGTGGGCGGCGTTGCAGAAAGTGACGTCAGTGGAGCGCACGCTGGATCGAGGAAGAGGTGAGTCCTCCCCGCCCACTGCCTCTTACGAGTAGCGCTTCTGATCTATTTAAGGCTGAGGGGGGGGGGGGGGGGCGGAGGGGGGGGACCCAGGCGAGGGAGGGGGGGTCCGACCCCCCTCCCCGCTGCTAGGCCCAATACCCCCGTCCTGCCCGCTACCCCTCCAGCTCGGCGGCCGGCTCCCCGCACCCACCGATGAAATGTGCCGCCTGAGGCAAAAGTTTCACCCCGCCTCATGAGCGGGCTGGCTATGGCTCCGCTTATCTTTGCCGCTGTGCGCTGAAATCACCAGCTTCGTTTTTGTTTCCCCTCAGAGTCCCTCCTCTTTGTTCTGTTTAGCTACTTAAAGACCACCCCACGCCAATTGGCGTGGTCGCGGCGGCAGCTCCAGGACCGCCTAACGCCAATTGGTGTCAAGTCCTGGGGCTGGGATTTGCAGGAGATTGCGCGCAGGCTGAGCGCACATCTCCTGCTTGAGGGGCGGAGCTCCGCCTCGACTTCAGTCTCCGAGCGGCGATTGCCGCTCGGGAGACTGTTAGACGGCGAAACCGCCGTCTCTACACATTGTACAGCGCTGCGATCAGCAGCAGCACTGTACTGGGGACAGCCGTGTGACATATCTGTCCCCTCTGTAACTGCGAGAGTGATCCACTGTCATAGGCTGAAGCCTATGACAGCCGATCACACTGATTGGCTGGCGGGGGGAGGGAGGGAGGGGGGGGGGTTATAAATATTTAAAAAAGCAGCACATTTTTATTAAAAAACAAACAAATAAACAATGATCAACAAATAAACAAATGTCTGGGGGGAGATCAGACCCCACCAACAGAGACCTCTGTTGGTGGGGAGAAAAGGGGGGGGGGAATCACTTGTGTGCTGAGTTGTATGGACCTGCAGCTATGCCTTAAAGCTGCAGTGGCCCATTTAGTTAAAATTGCTCTGGTCTTTAGGGGGGTTTTACACTGCAGTCCTCAAGTGGTTAAGGACCTATTCTTTATCTATTTGTTATATATATATGTATGGGAAAGTTTACCCAACACTTGCCTAAAATAAGCCCGACGGATCGTTTTTTTTTTTTCTGGCAAACCTGATCACTTGTTGGGCGCAGCCATGATCATTCTTGCAGTAAATTGTCTGTTCATTTTTTTTACCAGCAAGGGGGCCTGATTCACAAAGCTTTTCTGTTAAATTATCTCAACTTATTTATTAAGTCATTTAAGAAGAGATAAATTGTGAGTTAACTCATGGTTTAGCTCTCTTTATCTAACTTAACTCATGGGTTAGCTTTCCTTATTTGACATAACTCATGGGTTAGCTCTCCTTATTTGACATAACTCATGGGTTCGCTTTCCTTATTTGACATAACTCATGGTTTAGCTCTCCTTATTTGACATAACTCATGGTTTAGCTCTCCTTATTTGACATAACTCATGGGTTCGCTTTCCTTATTTGACATAACTCATGGTTTAGCTCTCCTTATTTGACATAACTCATGGTTTAGCTCTCCTTATTTGACATAACTCATGGTTTAGCTCTCCTTATTTGACATAACTCATGGTTTAGCTCTCCTTATTTGACATAACTCATGGTTTAGCTCTCCTTATCTATTTATCTCATGCATTAGCACTCCTTACAGTTAAGGTGAAAAATAAGTAACCTTTGTGAATCCACCCCACGTTATTTATTGTGTGTATGGCTGCTTCTAGGCTAAGTGAGCTACTGTTAAAGCAGACCTGTACTCAGAACTCTGCTCTAAAAAATACACAACAGCATAATAACTTTATAGAAAACCCCTTCTTTGTTACAGCTGATACAAATCCTGCAATAAATCTGCAGTTGTCTTCTTCCTGCTGTCATGGAAGCAGACCTATTCTTAACATCATGTGCTTTCAAATGAGCTGCTCTGCCATGGCAGTCATGTGACACGGGAAGAGATCTGATTACAACTTGTGATTAGACACAGATGAGTGGGAATTAGACTAAACTCTCTGAATACATGCAGGGTGCATTTCTCTGTTTTGCTTCTGTCCTGTGCAAGAGTTCAGGTCCACTTTAACCACTTGCCGACCGCACACTCATACCGTGCGGCGGCAAAGTGGTAGCTGGAGGACCAGCGACGCAGTTCTGCGTCGCCAGGTGCCTCCCTAATTAATCAGGAAAGGCCGCTCGCGCGAGCGGCCATTTCCTGTCAGATCACGGAGCGGGTCTCCATGAATAGCCTGCGAGCCACTGATTGCGGCTCGCAGACTAAATGTAAATGTAGGAGACGTATGTCTCCTTTGTTTACACTGTACGGCGCTGCTGCGCAGCAGCGCCATAAGGCAGATCGGCGATCCCCGGCCAATCAGCGGCCGGGGATCGCCGCCATGTGACAGGGGACATCCTGTCACAGGCTGCACAGGACGGATAGCGTCCTGTGCAGCCCCGATCACCAGGGGGCAAGGTAGGAGAGGGAGAAGCGGAATTTCGCCGCGGAGGGGGGCTTTGAGGTGCCCCCCCCCCGCAACAATACAGCCAGCAGGAGCGATCAGACCCCTCCTGCACATCATCCCCATAGGGGGGAGAAAAGGGGGGCGATCTGATCGCTCAGCATACAACCTGATCTGTGCTGGGGGCTGCAGAGCCCACCCAGCACAGATCACAAAAAACAGCGCTGGTCCTTAAGGGGGGGTAAAGGGTGGGTCCTCAAGTGGTTAACAATGCCATCCTAAATCTGCTTTGCCAAATTGAGCCTTCGTTACTTAATGGGTCTCCGCTGCCAGTTCTGCACAGAAGCCGCTTTGTTCTCTGTTCTGCGTATGATGATTATGCAAGTCGTGCTCCGGATACAAACATGCAATCTCTTCTACACATCATAAGACCTGTGGAAATACCGGTACTGTCTTCGGATGACACAGATTTATTTGTGGCATGTTAATAGTGATAACTTTTGTCTTGCCAATCTTTTTTTTGTTGTTCTCTAATTAAAAGGTAGGTAAGTGGGTCAGCCAATGGCATCCTGTAACTAAGTGACACTCCACTGGTAATTGATGTGACAGGCTTCATTGTGCGTCTAAATAATAAAAAAAAATCTGCATAATTGTGACACCAGAGGAAGCTGCTTTGGTGTCCCTGCCATGCTGACTGAGATATTATCTTAAAGTGAAACCCAGGGTGAGAGTGATATGGAGGCTGCCATACTTATTTCCTTTTAAGCAATACCAGTTACCTGGCTGTCCCGCTGATCCTCTGCCTCTAATACTTTTAGCCACAGACCCTGAACAAGCATGCAGCAGATCAGGTGTTTCTGACAGTATTGTCAGAACTTACTAGATTTGCTGCATGCTTGTTTCTGGTGTGATTCAAACACTACTGCAGCCAAATAGACCAACAGGGCTGCCAGGAAAATGGTATTGTTTAAAAGGAGATAAAAATAGCAGCCTCCATATCACTCTCACTTTAAAGCAGACCTGAACTCAGAACTTCCTCTTTGCTCTAAAAGATAAGCAACAGCATAATAACCTTTACAGAAAAACATTTCTTTGTTGCAGCTGATAGAAATCCTGCAATAAATCTGCATCGTGTCTACTTCCTGCTTTCATGGAAGCAGGCATAGGGTTAAAATCCTGGGTTTCCAAATTAGCTGCTCTGCCGAGGTTCCTGAGCTGACACAGCCGAGAGATCAAATTACAACTTGTGATTAGTCGCATCTTAGTAAAATTAGGCTAAATATTAGGGAATTAGGCTAAACTCTCTAAATACCGTACATACAGGGTGGATTAATCTGTTTTCCTTGTGTCCTGTGTATGCATGAGTTCAGGTCCATTGCAAGAGAGAAATATGCGTTTATTGCACTGTACACCATAATAGTTTACTTCCAACTGCTGGAAATATTTGGGGGGTTTTTGGATGTTGTGTCCGTCTTTGATAGAATTCTGCACAATTCTTATCTGGACAGGAAGTAGAAAAATCTTTCAAAAGGGAGAGAGGCAGCAAAAAGGTTGGGTAGAGTAAAAGTGCCCACTAATGGTCTATCTTCCTATTCGATTACCGTCTCATCAATTGGATCAGGTACCGACCAATTTTCACATTGATCGGATTGGATCGGGTTTCCTTTTTTTCCCCCCATTTAGTAGGAGTGAACCTAAATTGGGGGGGGGGGGGGATGAATTTAACTTACCTGGGGCTTCTACCAGCTCGCTGCAGCCGCCCCGTGTTCACGCCGTCTCTGAATGATCCTCCGGTACCTCTCAGCGCCCCTCTTTTTTCTGCATGTGCAGCCCCGATCCACGCGCCTCCTGATAGCGCAGGTATGCGCAGTACGGGAAGATCTCTACTAGACATGTGCAGAAGATTGAGCCGAACATGCGTGTCCAAGTCGCCTGACTGAAAGAGGGGCGCTGCGGGTGACTTGCGGATTGGTCAGCAACAGCGCTGACTCAGGTGACTCAGGGCAGCTATAGGGGATTGGTAGAAGCCCCAGGTAAGTGAAACTCGTTTTTTCCCCTCGATTTAGGTTGTTTCCGACTGACCGTATTTATCGGATTGACTGGTCCAATGTTGGGGTTGTATAAATCTCTCCTTTTGCTCTGATCCGCAGGTCATGCTTGCCAAGTCGCGGGATGGAGAGAACCTGTACGCGGTGAAGGTGTTGAAGAAGGACGTAATTCTTCAGGACGATGATGTGGAGTGCACCATGACTGAGAAGCGGATCCTGTCTCTAGCGTGTAGCCACCCCTTCCTGACCCAGCTCTTCTGCTGCTTCCAGACTCCGGTGAGCACCGCACAACCTAATGGGGGGATAGTACAAGGGGCACCATACTGCATATTTAACCGGTTCAGCACCGCAGTCCGAAAATCTCATGCATCCGAACAACATTCACCTCCCATTCATTCGCTTATTACTTTATTGCTACTTATCACAGTAAATTGATCTATATCTTGTTTTTTCCGCCACTAATTAGGCTTTCTTTGGGTAGTACATTTTGCTAAGAATTATTTTTTTCTAAATCTATTTTAACAGGAAGATTAAGAAAGAAATTAAAAAAATTCATTATTTCTCAGTTTTTGCCCATTATAGTTTGAAATTAATATACGCTACCGTAATTAAAACTCATGTATTTTATTTGCCCATCTGTCCCGGTTATTACACCGTTTAAACGATGTCCCTATCACAATTTATGGTGCTGATATTTCATTTAGAAATAAAGGTGCATTTTTTCAATTTGCGTCCATCACTATTTATAAGCTTATCATTTTAAATAATATAATAACATATTCTCTTGACATGCATATTTAAAAAGTTCAGACCCTTGGGTAACTATTTATGTTGTTTTTGTTTTTATTGTATTTTTTATTTTTAATAAAAAAAAGTGTATGTGGGTAATTTTTGGTGTGGGAGGGAAACTCTTAATTTTAAATATAAAATAATATTTTTTTTTTACTAAAAATGTATGTTGGTGCAGTTTACTATTTGGCCACAAGATGGCCACAGTGAAAAAAGTCCTGGATGCGAACGATCTCGCATCCAGGAACTAAAATGCTGGGGAGATGTTTCCTGGGGGCAGAAATACCGCGCTCTCTAGAGACAAAGTGTCGGTATTTCTGCGGGGAAGTTAGATCGGTGAATGGGAATTATATTCCCATTCACTGATCGGGGGGCTAGCGGCGGGCAGTGGGAGCGCGCGCAGGGGCGCGCCCGATCGCGCACACCGCCGGCGGCAGCAGCAGTGCCTATCTGGACGAGGAAGCTCGTCCAGATAGGCCGAACTGGTTAAAGCGGGATTGTCACCATAAAAATCAAATTTCAACAGAAACTGGTCTGAGTGTGTTAAGTGATAAAGATGCTAATCCTGCATTCAAAACTTGCAAAACTTTTTCTGCTGTTATGATCTGGAGTTATCGCATACCTTAGGATCACTGGCCCTTTAATAGCCATTGCCATTCAGTTGCATGCTGGGGGTTCTTTTTATCTGTAATATATTCCTCCTCTTCCCTTTATCTCCCTGTCTACCTGAAACACGATCCTCTACTCACCTGTGTTTACAAGCAAGGCTGAGGTGACTCAGCGATTGGAGAAAAAAATAAAAAAGTTAAGGGAAGAAATGACATCAGGATTTAGCCTCAAACTGTGGGCAAAAGACATGGTTCCCACCAGGAACAGAATTCTCTTCATTTACTATATAAAATTCACTGAAATCAAAACGTTGGCAGTACGATACATGTGTTATGTAAGTAGATCAAGTATTTATCTACTTCTATATGTGTTTTTTTCCCTGGCATAGTATGGCTAATCCTACTGCTTTAAGGGGTACTGTAGTGAAAATAACAATGCTTTTTTTTTTTTTACAATATTCATTTATAAATGATTTACTCAGTTTTTGCCCATTGTAAAATCTTTCCTCACCCGAATTTACACTCTGCAAATTATCTGCTGGTGGTTACATCTTTATTCCTGTCAGGTGCAGCTCTGCGGAATGTTCGTATACTGAGACTTTTGGAGCCAGTACAAAGTATACCTGACCTCTCAGAAAGATCAGGGGAGGGGAAGAATGCTGCATATCTAATCAGCCTAAGCTAAGCATCCCTGGGAGGGCAGAGTTACATACCAATGTACAGCAATATATAGATATAGGAAGTGTTTTTGATGCTAAAACTACAAATAATATTGTAAAAATGGATATCCTGAATAGTCAACTGCATTCTGTCATCTGTCCCTTGTTGTCCCTCTTTAACCCTCCTGGCGAATTTTTTTTTTTTAAATCATGTAGCGAGCCTAGGGCTCGCTACATGATAGCCGCTGTGCAGCGGCATCCCCCTACTCTCTTCGATCGCGATCCGCGATCAGGAAATCCCGTTCAAAGAACGTGATTTCCTGGAGGGCTTCCCCCGTCGGCATGGCGACGGGGTGGGATGACGTCATCGACGTCGTGACGTCATCGGGAGTCCCGATCCACCCCTCAGCGCTGCCTGGCGCTGATAGGCCAGGCTGCGCAAGGGGTCTAGGGGGGGCGGCGCGGCGAATCGCGCTGGGCGGCGGCGATCGGTGTGCTCACGCAGCTAGCAAAGTGCTAGCTGCGTGCAGCAAAAAAAAAAATGTGCAAATCGGCCCAGCAGGGCCTGAGAAAACCTCCTGCACAGCTTACCCCGAACTACGTTCGGGGTTACCGCCAGGAAGGTTAAGGTTTTTAATGTTAAAATAAATCTTAGGTGAAAATATTTTTTTGCCCTTTTACTTACCTGGGGCTTCTTTCAGCCCCCTGAAGTCCTCCTTCTCCCTCCTGCTCTGCCATTGGCTCACAGTGATCACAGGGTCAGGAGCCAATGAAATTGGCTTGCGGAGTTCTGCTGTCACAGCAATGGCTAAGCAGTAGGATTCAGCAATGGGAGAGTGTTGGTTTAGCACGGCGTGACATCGGTGAGCCCTGTTTTTTGTACCAGCAATCTCTGGTCCCGCGCCCCCTTCACCCCTTTCATACTAACCTAACAGAGTACAGGTAGTCCCCGGTTAACAAAGGAGATAGGGACTGCAGATTCGTTCTTAACCTGAATCTGTTCTTAAGTTGGAACAATGTGCTATCTCTGTCCCCTGTACCTCCTCTGTGCCCTCTCCATGCCTACAGTGTCTTCCTCTGTGTCACCTCTGCCCTCTGTACCTGCATATACAAGTGAAAAAGCCTTTTTTTTTTTATTTAATTTTTTAAAATCAATTTTCTCAAGTCCAATCTGAAAAAAACGTTTTTGGCTTGTTCACATGGAAACACTGAATCCATGCCGTTTGTATTGGCAGGTCATTCGTAAGTCCGGTGTTTGTAAGTCAGAGACTACCCACCTCATCTACTGGGAGTCAAATGACCCCACACTTTGAACCTGTTTGGGCTGACCCAACACCCCCAACGTATTCCACAACACCTGCACTGCATCCCAGAAACCACCATGCTAATCCAGCATTGCCTCCCCCCCCTCCCCCCAGCACATCATGTAACACAGTCACACCACCGACCAATCAGAATACTTTTTTTAACCTAAGTTTGTCTTCCATGCTCACTGTTTTGTCTTTTTCCTTACTCCCGGACAGGACCGGTTATTTTTTGTGATGGAGTTTGTGAACGGTGGAGACCTGATGTTCCATATCCAGAAGTCCCGTCGGTTTGATGAAGGGCGAGCCTGTTTCTACAGTGCGGAGATCACCTCCGCCCTCATGTTCCTCCATGAGAAAGGAGTCATTTACAGGTATGGAAACCAGGGCAGTAGGGACACTGATAACAATAGTATGGTCTGTGTCCTAAATTGCATCCCACTGTTCGTTTGACATCAAGAAAACAAAATTTGGGGGAGGCGGACCTTGTTTTTAATACCCAAAAGCATGGGTGCCTATTGAGTAGACAAGACACAGAACATGTATATTGTGCTTTTCTCCTGGTGGACTCCAAGTGCCAGAGCTGCAGCCACCAGTGTGCGCTCTACAGGCGGTAGCAGTGTTAGGGATTCTTGCCTTAGGATGTCTTACTGAAAAGGGTGGTATTAAAAAAAACAATGCCACAGCTTGTACTCACATCTAGTGGTTTCCTGTAGAAAGGTAACCTCAATTCACTAAGCAGTTTAGACTAGTCTACTTATGGTTTTAGTCTACTGATGGTTTGGTGTAAATCAGTCGCATCAAAAAAGGGAATTCACTCATAATTATTAATAATTACCAAATGTTTTAGACCTGTTTTTAGACCTGGCCTAAAACATTCAGTAATTACACAATTCACAAAGGCAAACAAGGAGTAACCACGCCCACTTTTTCTGACAGAGATTAGACCAGCCGATTTTTGTCATTTTAGATGTGAGGATGGAGCTTTTTTTGAATTAATTATGCAGGAGTTTAATTGTATCCAGAGGAGAAGGATGTCAGTCATAGCTACTCGTATCTTTAGACCTCGTACGGTAATTAGAGCTAATTACTGAATGTTTTAGACCAGGTCGAAAAACAGGTCTACAGCATTCGGTAATTATTAGTGAATTCCCTTTTAATGCGACCGATTGCTGGTTTACACCAAACCATCAGTAGACTAAAACCATCAGTAGACTCCCTACTGGTTTGGTAAATCATTCAAAGATTAGTTCACGTTCTATCCACTGGTCAGAAGGTCCCACTCTGAAGGGATAGAAGAGCTCTAATGGAGGCAGGTGGTGGAAATGGGTACACTAGAGAATATAAAGGTGCTGTCATAAACTTTTAACTTTATTTAGCATGTTTTTTTCAGATTTGTTCAGAACTGTTTATTATTGAATTTATCGTGGCCGAGACTTATGAAATGTAAGTGATGTTTCTTTCATTTGTTGCAGAGATCTCAAGTTGGACAATGTTTTGCTAGATCATGAAGGACACTGCAAGCTGGCCGACTTTGGGATGTGTAAAGAGGGGATCCGTGAAGGATTCACAACGACCACATTCTGTGGCACCCCCGACTACATTGCTCCAGAGGTATTGTGAGGCCTGGATTGTTCTCAGGAAGTTCTAGAAAGACCGGGAACACAGTTTGCTTTATGGCTTCCATGCATGAGTTACACCCATAAATTTAGGTGCAATAATGGTTTGACCTGAAAGCATCCCAAGTCACATATGTATAAAATCTCTCCCGGGAGAGACTTGGGCACTGGATACAGCCAGTATATGGCTGATCCTGCTGCTGCACAAGTCCCGGCCGTATTAATTACTATTCCTCCTCCAGGTCCCGGTGGATGGTGGGGAATGATGTAATTCGGCTTCCAGCTATTGCTGCGGCCCGAATTACAGTGTTTTCAAAGTAACTTCAGCTCAGTCTTCTGACGGCGCCAAAGCTACTCACTGTGCACCGCTATAACCGTAATTCTTATTATGGTCTATGGTGGCGCCGCCTGCGCCCAAATCTCTTTCGCTGTTATTACAGTGCTCGTCCATAGTCACACCACCAATGATTGTACTAAATGGGTACATTGTTCACTATTGATGATAGACAGGGCAGTTTTTAAGCTGAATAGCTCCTAGGGCCAGGATGAAAAATTGCACTGCCCCCGCAGGAAGTAGAGTGAGGAGTGCTGGAGACAGAGAAGACCAGCGACTCGTGGAGCTCTATTACATGTAGCCCGGAAGAGATGAGTTGGTGTTCCCTGTAACCGGTGCCCGCTGCACGACATTTCTGCAATGGAGAGGGGAAGAGTGAACCCCCTCCTAGCTGCTGTGTCATGTGCTCCAGGCGCACACCTGCCTCGCCCATCCCTAGAAACGGGCCTGATGATAGATACTTTGTATAATCACAAGCCAAGGGATTATTGTCCAATTTTCGATGCAAAATTCACATGCAAAATCGCATACACATGTATTTTTTAGGGGTGCAATTTTTTACAAAGAATCAAGTCCTATTGTTATTATTGAATGTGCACAAAAACCCCCAGCATTCAACTATTTGGCACTGACTACTAAAAGGCCAGTGTTCCTAAAGTATGTGATAACTCCAAATCATAACTGCAGAAAAAGTTTTGCAAGTTTTGAATGCAGGATTAGCATCTTTATCACTATGGCGAAAAATAGTAAAATTTAAAATATGTGCAAACATAAACAAATAAGAAGTACATTTTTTCCAGAGTAAAATGAGCCATAAATTACTTTTCTCCTATGTTACTGTCACTTACAGTAGGTAGTAGAAATCTGACAGAAGCGACAGGTTTTGGACTAGTCCATCTCTTCATGGGGGAATTCTCAGGGATTTATTTATTTTCAAAAGCACTTAGTGAATGGCAGTTGCTCTGTCCAACTGCCAACAAACTGTGTATAAAGCAGGGAAGCTGGCCAGCATCATTGTTTAAATCCTTTAAAGGAGTTGTCAGGCAATTTTAAATAAAATAAACGCTACTTACCGGGGGCTTCCTCCAGCCCCAAGCTCCCAAGACCTCCCTCGCCGCATCTCTGCAAGCAGCCGTTTGCCGGAGCTCCGACCCGGTCCCCGACGATGACGTCAGTCCGCTCCGGCCCACGTGGTGGTGATTGACAGCGCCGATCGCGCAGGCGCAGTACAGAGCGACCTCCAGGTCGCTCTGACGTCATCGCCGGGGACCGGGTCGGAGCTCCGGCAAACGGCTGCTTGCAGAGATGCGGCGAGGGAGGTCTTGGGAGCTTGGGGCTGGAGGAAGCCCCCGGTAAGTAGCGTTTATTTTATTTAAAATTGCCTGACAACTCCTTTAAGGCAATATCTTTATAAAGAATAAAAGCTTTGCTGAGAATCCCCTATGAAAAGATGGACTAGTCCAAAACCTGTTGCTTCTGTCAGATTTCTACTGCCTACTGTAAGTGACATCAACATAGGAGAAAAGTAATTTATGGCTCATTTTACTCTGGAAAAAAACATACTTCTTATTTGTCTATGTTTGCACACATTTTAAATATTTAAAATGTTTCTCCATAGTACCCTTTTAATACACTCAGACCAGTTGCTGTTGAAATTTGATTTTTATGCTGACAATACCGCTTTAAAGAGAATATATAAAGATTTATTTCAGTTTTTGTGTTGTTCATTATCTTTATCCCTAAAAGATTTTTTTTTTAAATCAGGATATTATTAAATATCACTAATGAAAATGTAATTTTCACTTAGAGCTCCACCTGTTTATTTTTCTGGTAAGTTTGTTTTAAAGTAAACCTGTTATCTTTCAAAAACAAAAAAAAAATTGGAGAGAGAAGCTTTTGTATCCTCCAGAGGCTTCCCCCATCATCCTCCGCTGGGCTGTTCCAGCAATCAGACCCCGGAAGCCCTCATGCACCCGGACACACTGAGCATTGCACAGTAGCGCGGCGCCTCTCGGGTTTCGGCTTAAAAAGGCGAACCCAATCAAGTCTGTGCTACTGCCCATGCATGAGCCGTCGACAAGGGTCAGTCAGTAGTCTTTTGGGGGATGCACCGCTGTAACGGCCCAGAGGAGGAGGACAGGTACACTTTAAAGCCCAGCTAAACCCATGATAAAACAAAGCAAACTAATAGCAATCAGAATGATAATTGAATATAAACGGTGTACAGAAGCAAAGTGTTGCTCAGAATACATTCTCAAGGACCACATGTGCTTCAGGCATGCACAGCTTCACAAGGGATTTTTTCATTTGAAAAGTACATTCACAAATCAATAACCTATCATTTACACAAGTTAGAATGATTGCTTTTAGAATTCACTTTGTTCAGTGTCTGGTTCAGTTGGATTTTACATTCGAGAGAGTCAGTTGCCCGTGTTATCGATCGACAAACCTTACCAGGTGGAGGTGTACAGCTATGAAAGAAAAATATTTGTAAAATTTCAGGTTTCTTATAAATAGAACATAGGCCTAGGTAATGGGTGTGCAGCCTTCTACCCTCTCAGATGTCTACATGTTCTACTTGGAGCTATGACCCAGTCACTGCTGCCAAGTTCTAGCTTAGCCTAGGTCCTTGCTCCCATAGACTGACAGTTGGTGTGTGCACGCCTTCCAAAGGCCACCAAAGAACCACCAAAACTAGGCATTTAGAGATCAAGTATAAAAACCAAAAACACCAGCTCTAATTTGTGAGGCTCACAGTTTGGTGGTTTGACCAATCTCATGTCTCTTCCATTCCCGTGGATCAGCTCATTTCAAGTTTGTCCCACTTCAGGTGGAGCACTCCAGCTACTCACGACGATGTTCTTTGTGTTCCAGATTCTACAGGAGATGCAGTATGGACCCCTGGTGGACTGGTGGGCTATGGGTGTTCTTCTCTATGAGATGCTTTGTGGCCATGCCCCTTTTGAAGCAGAGAATGAGGATGACCTGTTTGAAGCCATCTTGAATGATGAGGTTGCCTATCCAACATGGCTGTCCCAGGATGCTGTGGGAATCTTGCAAGCTGTAAGTGTGGTACTCAGGCCTTTTGTGACTCGCGTGCTCATGGGATGTGGGCGAGATTGGAATGTTCTGTTCCTGTATACAACATAGGAATTTCCACTTGCCCTGTGTTGGATTTAGCAACATTATTACTTAAACTGCAGTATAGTAAAGCAACCACAAGATGTCACTGTCTGTAAAGCGCGGTGGTGATCTCTATGGTATTGTGATTTCCTGTATTCATTCTGTGTTCCTCAGTTCTAAGTAAGCTGCATTTCCTGATGGTTAAGTATGATTTATCTCTGCATGCTTTTCTTCAGTAAAGAGTTCTAACTTGTTATACCAGGTGCCTATCTGCAGATGTACAGAACACTCTTCTCCATCACTCTGCATAATTCTTCCCCTCTTCTTCAGCAATCTTCCAGTAGCTATAAGCTGAGATCTTAAACATCATAATGTAATAATTATATAATGGACGATTTTTATTCTGTTTACAATGGCTGATAATTTGGCCTGACCCTCTATGCTAGATGACCAAGATGAATTGTTGTCTGTGCCAGAGTTGACTTTATGGCAGAACTTCAGGCACCAGTTGTAAATAAGTTGTGTTTAGGTGTATAATACCCTTTCATACAGTATATGAAGACTGCTGCTTGAAAGACAACTTTAGTACCAGGACTAATCAACTATTGGCTGTCTGCTACATCTGTCAATGTTACCGCATGGATATTGAGTTACCGGCTGGTCAGAGCTGGAGATAAATACCAAACGCTTTTACTCGATTAACCGAATGCTTTCATCTTTATGGATTGCACATTTCTAGAGGTATTTACCACACAAGTCGGTAATCTTACTTTTCAGTGCGGTAATGAGTTTAGTGAATCGGCATTTGGCCAAGTGATCATTAAAATCAGTTTTCTGTATTACAGAATGCAGTATTTGTGGCCATATACAGCAATTTCTGATAGTTCTAGTCTGTTTTACTTCAAGTTTACCTCCAGGGAAGCAATACTGCCCAATTTGGCTAAAGTCATTTTTTTAAAGGATACCCGAGGTGACATGTGACATGATGAGATAGACATGTGTATGGACAGTGCCTAGCACACAAATAACTAGGCTGTGTTCCTTTTTTTCTTTCTCTGCCTGAAAGAGTTAAATATCTGGTATGTATGTGGCTGACTCAGTCCTGACTCAGACAGGAAGTGACTACAGTGTGACCGTCACTGATAAGAAATTCCAACTGTAAAACACTTTCCTAGCAGAAAATGGCTTCTGAGAGCAGGAACGAGATAAAAAGGGTCTATAGTTCATAGATTTTAGCTCTGGCATACTTCAACGAATGTGTCATTGAGCAAAAAACAATAAAACAAAGTAGATTTAAACTTAAAATAAAACTGTGGAATACCTTAAAAAGTCATTTTTAGGGGAAGGACGATAGATACAATCATTTATTTAATTAGTTTATTTTCGCCTCGGGTGTCCTTTAAGAATAGTAATGGCAACAGTAATGATTTATTTTGATCCTTTCATCCCTTCTTATTGGATATTTGGCTGATCTCTGTCTTCTCTTTACAGTTTATGAAGAAGAAACCCAGCAAGCGGCTCGGGAGTCTGGCCTTGGGTGGAGAGAAGGCCATCCTTTGGCATCCGTTTTTCAAAGACATTAACTGGGACAGGCTGAACAAGAAAGAAATCGAGCCTCCCTTCAGGCCCAGAATCGTAAGTAGTATAAAGAGGACCTGTAGTCACAATAACATAAATCAAATGGCTTATTTTTTTCAACATTCATTTATAAATGATCGAATCAGTGTTTGCCCATTGGAAAATCTCTCCTCACCCTTATCTACATTCTGAAACGTATCCCAGGTGGCAACATCTTTAGTCCTGGCAAGCGATCTCTGCAGAATGTTTATTTATTGAGAGTTCTAAAGCCAGTAGAAAATATCTCTGGTCTCCCAGAATGCTCTAGGGGGAGAATCCCACATAATAAACCGCCTAGACCAATTCGGCAGGCAAAATCTCACGATTTAACGCAATTTGCACTTGTGGTTCCTGTTCATTAGAATGAGAATCACAGCGCAATCGTCACCAAAGTGCATCGCGTTTGAAATTGATCGCAATCACTGCTGTGAGAATGTATCCATAGAGCTACATTAGCAGCAGCACTTTGCTGATCACTGGCGATCAGCAAAGCACTGCAGAAGCGCCCAGTGTGAACCAGCTCTTAGTGGGAGGGCGGGAATACATAACCATATACAGCAATATATAGATATAGGAGGTGTTTGTGATGCTGTAATGTGGATATGCTCCGCCCCGCCTCCTCCATTTCATGCCTCCCGCCTCTGTCCCCTTGCTTTCGCCTCTGTAAGCTTTCTCCAATCGGAAGCTAAGCCGCGACCCAGGAAGTACTCCCTGGGTCACAGCTTAGCTTCCGATTGGAGCAACATTTGCGGAGTGCTGAAACTGAGCTCTCTCTGCGTCTAGCATGTGTGCAGCTGAGAAGTGATCACTAGATAGATTTTAATATATAAATACAGCAGCTATGCAATAAAATGCAATGGCAGCTTTCAGAGCATATAAACTGTACTTTGGGACCTTGTGAATTGTAAACTTACTTGTGCACAAAAGCAAATATGGCAATTGTATGGGTAATAAAAAGTAGGAAGGAAAACACATTTTTATTGAATGTTATATCAGTATTCTTTATCCCACTTTAATGTGATTGCCAGATATGTGGGTGGGTGCCTCGCAGTATGGCCAGCAATGTAAACTTTTTTAGTACCAGCTGGCACCCAGTTGTAGTACTGACCTGTTTTCTCAGACTGTTGCTGCATGCTGCTCCCTTCCATACACCACATTTCCTGTTTCAAATCCATACACCACACTTCCTGTTTCAAATCCATACACCACACTTCCTGTTTCAAATCTGGATGCCACAGTTAGCTCCGGACAAAAATCAATGCATGTGGATCAATAATCAACTCTATATTATCACGGGAAAAATAATTTTTAAAATGTATTATGGAGAAAGAAGTTCTAATGTCCTTCAATTGGGATCACCCCTTCTTTATCAGAATAAACCTTTTTTTTTTTTTTTTTTTAAGCAATCACATTTATTTGGCAGAATATAAAAAAGCACTACAAAGAGGAATGCATGTAAAGCATATATGACAGGTATATCACATGAATACAAATTAAGGTAAACCTAAAGCTAAGGCACAAGCAATGTGACCTTAGTTATTCACTGTTCCATAATAACTATCGGGCAGAATCAAATAACAAATGCAGCGTAGTATCAAGCAGCCCTTGAGAAATGGAGAGATTATCAATCCATTAACCGTACATAGAATCAGAACAGATACATATTAAGTAATAAACAGCTAAAGCCAGATATACACACAACTAATCGGAGGAGCAACCATGGACATTCATGAAGAAAGAGCATTTAAATTTACCACACATATCTTAAGGTACAAATTCCTCCAAGAGAATTCACAATGTATATCACAGGGGAGAATAAACCTTTTTACCATGCATACATTGTTAGGTAAAGAAATACTGTAGGGGGGGTCGGGGGAAAATGAGTTGAACTTACCCGGGGCTACTAATGGTCCCCCGCACATCCTGTACCTGCGCAGCCACTCACCGATGCTCAAGCCCCGCCTCCGGTTCGCTTCTGGAATTTTAGACTTTAATGTCTGAAAACCATTGCGCCTGCGTTGCCGTGTCCTCGCTGCCGCTGATGTCAATAGGAGCGTACTGCGCAAGCCCGGTATGGTCTGTGCCTGCACAGTACACTCCTGGTGACATCAGCAGGAGCGAGGACATGGCAACGCAGGCGCAGTGGTTGTCAGACTTTAAAGTCTGGAATTCCAGAAGTGAACCGGAGGTGGGGCCGGAGCATCCGTGAGTGGCTGCGTGGGCACAGGATGTCTGCGGGGAACCATTTGAAACCCCAGGTAAGTTCAACTCATTTTCCCCCGACCCCCTACAGTATTCCTTTAAGACCCAAATTTGCACTTCATGTGCCCCAAATTAATTTTTGAGTCAGTCCCCACTTCTTCAGGTTATATGCAAGAAGTCCAAAAGTTGGTTCGCACACCGTTTGCAAGTTCAAGTTATTTATTCTTCAATGCAAAATTGTTTCGGAGCTGTGCAGGGTCCTCTTCATCAGAGACACTTTTTTTTTTTAAATTTGCAAAAAAAAAAAAAAGGCTAACCAACCTTTGGACTTTTTGCCTATGACGTTTGGATGCTGCTTCACATCCAGGGTTATGCACCCAAAGAACCTTCGGTAAGGTGTGCCACTCCACAAAACCCAATACAGAGCTAATACTGCAGTTGTGGGAGGGCCCGTTTGCCTGCAACCTCTGCAACCCCTTTTGCTATGCCACTGTTTGTGTTTATTACCCTTTTAACTTAAATTTGTGCTACTTGTTGGTGGCTTTGGCTCATTTTTAAGCCCAGTACCCCAAGTTGGGATACTTGTCGAGAAAATGTTTTGAGATCAACCATAACCGAGAATCTGAGACTTGAACCAGGAAAACAACTGTTTTGCCTATTGGTCTAAGACTCTAAAGTGTAATTACCAGCTAGCAACCCACCCTTCTATAATTTTACAATTTTTAATCCTGATCACTCAAGTTTTGTAGACAGCATGGAGAGGTGGCAGTGCTTCCCAAAACAGGCTGCATCTGAGTGACTAACAGCATAGGTGTGCAAAGCCTAATTATAGACAGGATACACATCTTGCATTCAAAACAGATGCACCAATCTAACCTTTATGGAGAGCGTTGGCTTCCAGCACAGTTTGCATGCGGAGTGTCCTGTACCGGGCCCCTCCACCGCGATGAGGCAGTCCTTCTGAAAAGGGACCCTAACCTCTAATTACCCAACAGAAATGGCAGCGCATCCTAAGACTAGGCTGTGTCTGAATGACTACCAACAGAGGTGCGCAGAGCACCATAGAGACAACATACACACCTTGTATTTACTAGAACCCTAATCTCTGAAAAAAATGGAATGCAAACATAAAATAATCACTGAAGTTATTAGACCCCTTTGGTGTCCCATCTCCCTTTTTGATGTTTATTTTAGACTCCCACTGAATACATGTGACGGTTGCGACCAGTTAATTCGTATTGCTGACTTGGCATTTTACAATAATTCTTCTGTTTTTTTTTCCTCCATATTTTTCAGAAAACTAAAGAAGACGTCAGCAACTTTGACGCGGAGTTCATCAAGGAAGAAGCAGTATTAACCCCCATTGATGAGCGATTGCTGCCGATGATTAACCAGGACGAGTTCAGAAACTTCTCCTACACCGCTCCAGACTTCCTGAACATTTCACTGGACGGGAACGCTCGTATGCTGCAGTGAGCCCCATCCTGCAGAGGGTACTACTGTACCTGCATAATGCAAACACAAGATGGCAGCAGAGGGCAGGAGAGAAGCCACCAGTGTATCTAAGTTGGTATAAGGCATTTCTGTGCTCGGGGGAGGAGCTATCTAGAGCACTGGTGTACTGTATCTGCGCCGCCTGACTCTTAAGCACTTGCTGCGTTGAAAACTGACGGCTCCAACATTGGACACTTGAATTACTAGTGGTGGAGGAGTCTTCAGCAGTGAGAGGTCACAAGCGTGACTTGCCCAGTCCACCTGCTTGATTTGCCCAGGCCACATGCTTGACTTGCCTGTCTGCCTCTGAACTAATCCAAGCCGGCGGGGGGCGGACGGAGACCACTGCCTCTGCCTGCGTGTGCCTCAAAACAGAAGCCAAAAAGATAGAAGAATCGAAGGAGTCCTGAATCAACTTGGAACTTTTTAAATGACACTTGGGAGCTGTATTTTAATGCTGTTACAAAACTAGCCTATATCCAGTCCATTTTTTTACGTTTGATGACTTTCAAGCCTATTTGAAAAAAAAAAAATGGAAGTAAAAAAAAATCTGCAGATTATAGCTCACAATCCAATACACATGCCAGCTGCGTCAATAGAGTAATTTAAAGGAGAGGTCCGCGAAGGTTTATTATCGGACTTGGCACCTTGTAAGAATAACATTAGTAAAATGTAGCCATACTTATGATATAATGAATTGTATGTGTAGTATGGATAATTATGATTTGAGCATTAGTAGCAAAGAAAAGTCTCATAATTTTATTTTTAGTTATATATGACAGGTTTTTTTTTATAACATTGCATCATACTGTTACAGTTGCAGTTTTACGACGACACTTTGCCTTTATAAAACAAAGCAGAAATTATTACCCTTTGAACTTTCCTGCAGTAAAACCTGATCTCAAGCTGTCTCTCACTGTTTCTTGGCTGTTAAAGCTCTTAGAAAAAGGAGACCGAGTTCGACCAAGTTGGTCAAATAGCTCAGAGAAGTTCTTGCATTGATAACAACTCAAGTGTTTTAACTCTTCCTGCACTGGAAAATAACATGATACTTTTTTCTCTGCCACTAATGTCCTATTTCTTAGCTGTACTACACATAAGTTTATCTCATTATCTCATAAGTTTATTTTCGCTTCAGAAAAAGATAAGGTAGTAAAATAGTTTAGAGGTTTAAAACAAATACATCTCCAAAAGTATTATAGGTTTTATAAGCCTTAATTAACGTTTTGTTGGTTCACAGTTTACTTCATCAGGTGAAACTTTTTTAAAGAGAACCTGTAACAAAAAAAATTCCCCTGGGGGGTACTCACCTCGGGAGGAGGAAGCCTCAGGGTCCCAATGAGGCTTCCCCCTCCCCTGTAGCTGCAGGCAGTCCAGTGCTAGCTCCCCGGAGTGTCCCGGAATCGTCCCTCGACAAGCGCTGAGAAGCGCTGATTTATTTTCCTTTCCTGGCACCAGCGGGGCGCTGTTGCGGCTCTCCACACGGAGATAGGCGAAAATAGCTGATCTCCGTTTGGTCCGCTCTACTACGCAGGGGCAGGAGACTTGTGCCTGCGCAGTAGAGCGGCCCGACAGCGATCGGCTATTTCCGCCTATCTCTGAGGCGGAGAGCCGATACTGCGCCTGCTCTGGAGACGGGAAGGTAATTATTTACATCCCCGCTGTTCGGGGAGCTTTATCGCCGCTGCCGTGGGACTGAGGAGGACGGGGGAAGCCTCAATAAGATCTGGAGGCTTCCCCACCCGAGGTGAGTACCCCCCAGGGGAGGATTTTTTTGTTACAGGTTTTGTTTAAAGCATCCAAATTTCTCAACATAACTGCAGGAAACGGGACTGATGGTGATAGCAAAGGATAACGTATGGAAATAGTTTAAACATTTGTTTAGCTGCACAGTTCACCGCTCACCTCGCTAATATTCAGTTTTATGCACAAGATATGGGCGTGAGCATGTTTTAGTCACTATGTTGGCACAGCATGGTACAGACTTGTAGTTCACAGGAAGTGAGATCTCAAGTCCCCCACCTTCTGAACAGGAAGTGAACAAACTTCAGGGGTCTTGTGTCTATATACAGAGGTTTACAGTTGCACACAAGCACAGATATAAAATAGTTTTAAATAGAATGAAAAAACACTGAATAATTCGGGTACAGGGAGTATAAACCCGTTCCGTACTGGGTAAACTAGTAAACCCGTTCCGTACTGGAAAAGCTCTTCAAAGTACCTTTAAACATTAGTCTTGTGGAAAAGAGGCAAATGCCAAATAAGTAACATATAAATGATAGAGACACACTGTACAAAAAGTATGAACAAAGGGATTCACTGTGAGTGATAGCAGCCCCAAAATGGACTCTACACACAGGTGTGGCAAATAGCTGGCCAATCAAACCCCATGTGCCCAGTCTAGGAGTTCACCACAGATGTCCCCCAGCATCCACTATCGTATAGCCAGATAGGACCCATTGTAGTAGTCCACAAGGACAGTGCAGAGCAAATAAATAAAAGTGCTCCAAACAACCCTACATTCTTAATCCCAACATGTTTCGCCCTTAATTGGCTTCATCAGCGGTACATCAAGTGCATGCAGAGTTCTGATTGGAGCAGTACTCACATGCAGTGACAGCGTGTCTTTTGGTTGCTTTGCCTTTCTATTTATCTACACTCTACACACACTTAGTGGTGCTCTGAAAATGTCCATTCAGAATCTTACAACATGAATTTTGAGTTTAGTTGGGCTGTAGACAATTTCTGCATGGATAATTAATAGAACGTTAGTAGCAAAGAAAAGATCTTATATTTTTATTTTCAGTTATATAGCTTTATTTATAACATTGCATCACTCTGTCATATTTGCAGTTTAGAAACCACACTCTGTATTTGAAACTGTTGAACAGAGCAGAGCTAATGACCCTTTGAACTTTCCTGCAGTAAAGCCTTATCTCAAGCGTCTCTCACTGTTTAGGCTATTCAGAAAGCAGGACTGAGTTCACCAAGTTGATGGAATAGTTCAGAGAAGCTCTTTTGCATAGGTAACAACTCAAGTGTTTTAACTCTTCCTGTACTGGAAAACAACATGATACTTTTTTCTTTGCTACTAATATTCTATTTGTTATCTGTACTACACATACAATCATCTCATAAGTGTATGTTCCCTTCAGATTTACCTCTGCAGAAGTTACCTCCACAGAAGTAGTCAAATAATTGACTAGGGAAACCATTTCTTTTGAAGGGTATCATATTTTTAAAATATTATAAATGACGTTATTCCTATTCGGTGTCCAGTCCAATGCCATTTCACGGAGTTCTCCTTTAAGTTATTTGTATTAAATGAGAAGTTGGACAAAGTATGAAGTTACTTTCGGATCTTTTTCAACTCTCTGTAGACGGGAACGTTCAGATCATTTTGCGTGGAAGACTAGCCGCAGCCACTGGCGAGATAGTCAGCTTGTGAGACCAGTACCATCAGCCTGCTTTGTGGATGGCCACATGGGAACATGAAGAACAAAACTGAAGTTTTCATTGGTTCTTTTTGAAGTTAGCCACTCCTTCCAGAAAGAGGGACTGTTACATAAGAGCACAAGATCTATTCTATAGGAAGCTCATTTCTTTCAGTTTCTTGTTTTTTTTAATAATGTACCTGATTTTTTTTTTCTATTTTATTTCTTATTCTATTCCTATAACCAAATGTTTTATGGAATGAGTGTATTCCATGTATTCCAGTCCAACACAAGAATAACGGACAAGCCTATAATGTAAATATGGTTGATAAGCTTAAAAAACAAAACAACAAAAAAAACACCCTTATAGATGAAGTAGACTTAATGCGCATTCTACGTCACAAATGCTTTATTTATTAAAGGGAGCGTATAGTATATTTTACATTTGCTTTATTTGTTATTTTTTGCACTAAAAACATATTTTTATAAGAACATGTGAAAAGTTACAAAAGAATGTTTTATACTTCTTTTTTTTTTTTTTTTTTTTTTTGAGCTCAACGAACTGCTTTGTGTGACCTGATTGGCAGAAACATACGCACCTTGCTTTACTGCTGTAGTAAACAGAATGCTCAAGTTTCCTGAATTGATGCCTTAAGTGAATGAGGCCTCAATAATACAGTGTACTTGCAGTCTATATTTTACAACCTTTTAAGGTGAACCTGAACTCTTGCACAGAACAGAAGGAAAACAGAAATGCACCCTGTATGTATTTAGGGAGTTTAGCCTGTCTAATCCCTCCTCATTCTGTCTAATCACAAGTTGTAATTTGATCCGTCAGCTGGCTGCCACGGCAGAGATCTAATTGGTAAACACAGGATGTTAACAATATACCTGCTTCCATGAATGCAGGAAGTAGACACTGCAGCTTTATTGCAGGATATGTATCAGCTATAATGAATTTTTTCTTGAAAGGTTATTGTGCTATTGCTTATCTTTTAGAGGAAGTTCTGAGTTCAGGTCTTCTTTAAACATATAAGCATGCGATCCCCACTATGCTTTTAAAAATGTGCTTTACAACTTTTGCCCACTCCTTTTTACAGTTGTAAATTGTGCTGTATGCTAGTTATTCTTATCACATTGACGTGCTGAAAATGGTGAGTAGGGTTTACACGCTCTGACTAATTTTTGTAAGGTAAACATTGACAGAGATCGTCATCCGCAAGAAGCGATGCTGGTAGGAACGTCTCGCCTCTCCAGGTTCCTGCAGCAATTGGCTCTCCTTGTGGTTCGTACTGTAGCCGCCCTCCTGTACTTGCATGTACTGGGTCCCAGACTGATGACCTCATCAAGCCGGGGCCTTGTACATGTGATAAGAGATCGACTTCAGTCCAAGCAAGAGGATTACCACAGGAATTATGGAGGTGAGAGATACTTAAGGTGGCCACACACCATACAATATTTTATAATTATTTATTTTCAATTAAATGTCAATCAATTTTTGGATTGATTGTAACATGTCAAAATCTGACCAATGTATAATTTTTTTCCCCAGTTATGAAAAAAAAGATTGAAAACGCTAAGTAAATTACTTGGGTGTATACATCAATAAGTTGTCAATCTACTATAATCTAAGGGGGAGGGAGGACCACTTGCCTACCAGGGACCACTATAAGGGCCCTTTTCCACCAGCGCGTTTGCGCTGGCTGAATCGCAAAACCGCAAACCGCTAGCGATTTTACAATCGCTACGGTTTGCTTTTTAACATAGGAATCGCGGTAGGTCATTTCCACTACCGCGATTCGCTTTTGTCGGGAACGCGAACGCGCGGCGGAGCGATAATTGCCGCGATTTTGCTATGCAATGCATAGCAAAATCGCGGCTGCAAACGTCGGGGGAATCGCCGGTTTTGCGATTCAGCAATCGCTAGCGTTCAGCATGAACGCTAGCGATTGCAGGTGGAAAAGGGCCCTAAGGGAGGAGGGGGAAATCACTCAATAGGTATAAAAGTGAGAGGGGCCACTAGACTACAAGGGAAAAATATATGAAGGGGGGCTACTAGACCACCAAGGCAAGCTATAAATAACAGGAAAACCACCAGGACAAGCTATAAGAAAAACAGAGGCTTTTACTATCAAAGTACACTTTCTAAAACCCCAACCACTTTTGAAACCACACCCCCTGCATAATAAAGCAATCATTTATGCTTTCTATAAACCATTTCTTCCCCCACTTTGCTTTTAGAAATGTTTTTATTATCAGTGCAGTACTAGGAGAGAAAAAAACTACATAATGCAGAAAAATATACCCTTATTTCAAAGTCGAATATCATCACCATACACTGTAACCGCAACAAAATTGAAGCTTTATGATAAACAAGATAAATACCCAAATCCACCCCCCCCCCCCTCCCCTTTAACCTCCTTGCGACCGCCTAACGTGGATTGGAGGCCGCAAGGTGGCTCCCCCAGGACCACGTAACGCCGATTGGCATCAAGTGCTGGGGGAGTGGTTTGCTGGGGATCACGCGTCGGTGTGCGAGCATCCCTGCTTGAGCTCCGCTCCGTCATCAGTCTCCCAGTGGCAATCGGAGCTAGCAGACTGTTAGACTGCCAAACCACCATCTATTTACATTGTACAGCTCTGTCTGTGATCTACCGCAGTGCTGTATTGACAGCCGTGTCACTCGACTGTCCCCTGGAGTGGCCCACAGAGCAATCGCTCTCATAGGCTGATGTCTATGAGAGACGATCGTTGGGATTGGATGTCGGGGGAGGGAAAAAATAAACAGAAAATAAACAATTTTATAAATAAATAAATTAATAATAAAAACAGTTGCAGCAGCAATCAGATGCCACCAACAGAAAGCTCTTTTGTTGGCAAGAAAAGGAGGAGGGGGGAGATTAATTTGTGTGCTTAGTTGTATGGCTTTGCAGCAAGCTTTTAAAGCTGCAGAGCACTGAATTGAAAAAAATAGCCTGGTCACTAGAGCGGTGTAAGCCTGTGGTCCTCAAGTGGTTAAAATACATAGGAAATAAAATCATTTGGGGGTTGTGTATATCACTAAGGTGTCATAAGTAATGATAAAGTTATTGCTGATAAAATAGGAGCATATCTCAGGCCTCTTTCACAGTAGGACATTGCGTTTTGATGCGGCAATAAAGTCGCAATGCAAATTACAACACTATGCCCCCAAAAAGTCGCAACGCAACTTAATGCCCCGTTATGGTCGCATGCAGTAGAGCATACAGGCAATGAAAAGTATGCTTCCAAGTCATTACTGAGCATGTGCAAACAGTCCAACGCAGCTAATAACGTGTAACGCACAGCATGCAGCACTTTCTAATAACGCTACACGTTACACACAAACGCAACGTGTGCACTGTGAATGTCGCACGGACTTAGTATTGCTGTGTGTTAGTTTGCTTACCCGGGGCTTCCTCCAGCCGTAGGCAGCTGATATGTCCATCGCCACAGCTCCGCTTCCAGCCGTTGTCCCGGGGTCCCCTCCGTTACAGATGCCAACCGACATCTATTGCGCTCATGTGGTCTGGAATGTTCTAGAACTACTGCGACTGCACAGAACACTCCAAATCACGCCAGCACGATTGTGAGCAGTGGTCGCGTAGGCGCAGTAGATGCCGATCTAGCGAGGCCGGCATCTGCAACGGAGGGGACCTCTGTCCATCAGCGGGGAGCGGAGCTGTGGCGAGGGTACAGGACGGCTGCCAGGGGCTGGAGGAAGCGTGTAATCTATACAGCAATACACTACACTACACTTATCAGTGCTGCCCTACCAACTAAGCTACATAGCAATACACTATACTACACCTAAACTGCACTGCACTAAACAACACTACAATTAGCTAAGCTACACTACACTGCAGTACACTTTCATACTATGCCTGCTTCTGCTGCCGTAATCCTCTCCCTCTGGCTCCGGGTCCTGCATCCTCCACCATCCTCTCCCCCTGGCTCCTGGTCCTGCATCCTCCATCATCCTCTCCAATCCTCTCCCCCTGGCTCCGGGTCCTGCTTCCTCCATCATCCTCTCCAATCCTCTCCCCCTGGCTCCGGGTCCTGCATCCTCCACCATCCTCTCCTCCTGACCATGTGCTCCTCATCTGTTGCAGCGGAAGGCAGGGACACCGGCTGCCTACCACTGTGCAGAACCGCTGGGACTTCCATACCACTGGCTCCATACAAACTGATCCTGTACACTAGCGGCATACGTGCTGATCGTGGCGGCAGGAGCAGGTATAGAATACCAGTAGCTTCCCTGCACACTCTGCATAGCCGTATTCCGTATCTTTGTAATACAAGACCAAAAATTATGGTCGTTAAAGCTAATGGGAACCGGGATTAAAAAAAAGTCAGATACTCGCCTAAGAAGAGGGAGGCTCTGGGTCCTATAGAGCACTCCCTCTCCTCTCCCAGTGCTCGCTGCTGTCCTGGCTCCCCCGTAGCGGTATTCGACCGTTTTGGTCAAATACTGCTGTCTTCCGGCCGAAAGGAGGCTTCAGGAATGCCTTCGGGAGCCAGTGTAAAACTTAAATCTATAGGCTTGCTATACACCAGCGGTTCTGGATGCTTGCTTGGCTTAAAGCGGACCCAAACCAAACATTTTTTAATTAAAAATATTTAGTTGCACCACTCTGACACATACAAAGATAAATAAACACTCCTTCAAACCTATGCTCATTTCAGTACATGCTTTTCACCCTTCTCTTTTCATAGCTAGGGTTATACTGTGGGCAGCCATTAGCAATTCCTCCATTGCCGGACACCATCTACTCCACCAGTTTGCTGGACAAATCCCGGCAATTTGAAAGGAAGGGAGGGGTTCCTCCAATAAATGTAAAATATTTTTTATTTGTCATCATGCAGCTGAAAAAAGGCTGCTATTATTATAATTTAGAAAATAGATTTTATTTCTGAAACCTTGTATTTTTAATTTGGGTCCACTTTAACAGGGGCGAAAAGGAATAATTTGCATATTCAGTGGTAGTGCATTATGGGTAACCACAAATGTTCACTTATAACTGTATTAATGTTCACTTATAACTGTATTATTGCAAATTTCCTTCTGTTTTAAGAAGGCAATTACACCAAGTACAGTATTTATACATGTTAATCAGGTCGCTCTCAATCGTCTTCCCCCCCCCCCCCCCCCCCCCAGCTAAATAAACCCAGTTTGTCCAACCTGTCTTGGTAAGTGAGACCTTTTTATATCTCTGATAAATTTAAATAAGTGAAGATAGGCTCCGCACAATGTCCAAATAGCTTTATTAGGTCAATGCTATGCTATGACTAAAGACCAGTGTGCATCCGAAACATGTTTGCATGATGATGTAGATTTTACCTGACCTAAAAAAGCTTTATCTTCATGTATTAACTGGTACTAGGCCCGAGTTGCCTGGATCTAAGTTCAGGCAGATATCCGATTAATTTAGTTTGCACATCTTTGTACCTGTTCTGGTATACCCATTTCCACATTTTTTAGTACCTGTGTTTCCCCCAAAATAAGACGGTGTTGTATATTAATTTTTGCTCCAAAAGATGTGGTAGGGCTTATTTCCAGGGGATGTCTTATACACTGCTCAAAAAAATAAAGGGAACACAAAAATAAGACCTAGATCTGAACAAATTAAAATATTCTTATTTAATACTTTATTCTTTACACACAGTAAAGAATAATAGTAGTGAACAAAATCACACAAAAATTATCAATGGAAATCAAATTTATCACCCCATGGAGGTCTGGATTTGGAGTCGCACTCAAAATGTAAGCAGAAAAATAAAAACGCTACAGGCTGATCCAACTTTTATGTAATGACCTTAAAACAAGACAAAATGAAGCTCAGTAGTGTGTGTGGCCTCCAGGTGCCTGTATGACCTCCCTACGACGCCTGGGCATGCAGGTTGCAGATGGTCTTCTGAGGGATCTTCTCCCAGACCCTAGACTAAAGCATCCACCAACTCCTGGACAGACTGTGGTGCAATGTGGCATTGGTGGATGAAGGGAGATGTTTAATTGGATTCTGCTCTGGGGAACGGGCGGGCCAGTCCATAGCATTAATGCAGGAATCTTGCAGGAACTGCTGACACACTCCAGTCACATGATGTCTAGCATTGTCTTGCATTAGGAGGAACCCATTGCCAACTGCTCCAGCATATGGTCTCACCAGAGGTCTCATCTCGGTACCTAATGGCAGTCAGGCTACCTTGGTGAGCACGTGGAGGGCTGTGCGGCCCCCCAAAGAAATATCACCCCACACCATTTCTGATCCACTTCCAAACCAGTCATGCTGGAGAATGTTGCAGGCAGCAGAACATTCTCCACAGCGTCTTCAGGATCTATCACATGTGCACAGTGTGAACCTACTTTCATCTGTAAAGAGCACAGGGCGCTAATGGCGAATTTGCCAATCTTGGTGTTCTCTGGCAAATGCCAAACGTCCTGCACGGTGTTGAGCTGTAACCGCAACCCCCACTTGTGGATGTCGGGCCTCTTATACCAACCTCATGGATTCTGTTTCTGACCTTTGAGCAGACACATGCACATTTATGGCTCGCTGGAGATCATTTTCCTGGGTTCTGGCAGTGCTCTTCCTGTTCTTCCTTGCACAAAGGTGAAGGTAGATGTAGCGTTCCTGCTGCTGGGTTGTTGCCCTCCTATGGCCTCCTCCACACCTCCTGATGTACTGGCCAGTCTCCTGGTAGCGCCTCCATACACTGGACACTACACTGTCAGACAGCAAACCTTGCCACAGCTCACATTGATGTGCCATAGTGGATGGACCTAACTTGAGCCACTTGTGGGGGTTGTAGACTCCGTCTCATGCTACCACTTGAGTGAAAGCACAGCCAGCATTCAAAAGTGACCAAAGCATCAGCCAGAAAGCATAGGAACTGATAAATGGTCTGTGGTCACCACCTGCAGAACCACTCCTTTATTGGTGATGTCTAATTGCTAATTGCCTATAATTTCCACCTGTTGTGTATTCGCCCTACCTCTCAAGCCCGCTGTCTGGGTGTCACCCTGGACTCCGCACTCTCCTTCACCCCCCACATCCAAAACCTCACAAAGTCCTGCAACTTCCACCTTCGTAACATCTGCAAGATCTACCCTTTCCTGACCTCTGTCTCCACCAAACTCCTCATAATTTCCCACCTTGACTACTGCAATGCCCTTCTGTCTGGTCTCCCTATGACCCGAAATGCCCCTCTGTAGTCTGTCATGAATGCAACAGCCAAAATTATCCACTCCTCCCATCGCTCCACCAGGGCGGCTCCCCTCTGTGAATCCCTCCACTGGCTTCCTATCCAGTCCAGAATCATATTCAAGATACTGTGTATGGCCTACAAATCTGTCCACAAAACCTGCCCAACCTACACTTCCAATCTTACCCAGAGGTACACACCTAGCCGCTCAATTCGCTCCTCCAATGAACTTTGCCTGACTGCCCCCTGCATCACTATGTCCCATGCACGCCTTCAGGACTTCTAAAGAGCTGCTTCAACACTATGGAACTCCCTACCTCTCCCCATTAGGGTTCCCCCTCCTTTAGCATCTTCAAGAAGCCTCTCAAAACTCACCTTTTCACTCCTCTGGCCTACCCCCCCCCCCTTCCCCACTGGTGATCTAAACCTGCAGCTGAACTCTGGTCCCCTACCTTTTGTGGCCCCACCTCTCCCTCTAGATGTTGGCGCTTTACAAATACAATAAATAATAATTCCATTTGCACAACAGCGTGTAAAATTGATTGCCACTCAGTGTTGCTACTTAAGTGGACAGTTTGAGTCAAGTGTGATTGACTTGTAGCTATACTGTGTTGTTTAAGTGTTCCTTTTATTTTTTGAGCAGTTTATTTCTATGAATTTTTCACCTCGGTCACCAAACAACCATTTGTGCAAAGTTTGGGGACGCTGGCTGTATTACTGTGAGTTATGGCAGCCTTTTCTATTTTTCCCATTGTTGTGAATGGGAGAAATCTTATAGGCTCACTAGATGATTGCCCGGCGTTGCCCGGGTACGTATTTGGCTGGTGTTGGCTCCGCCCACTTTTTCTAACCCTAACACACAATTACTCAATGACCAAGTTTGTGAGCTTTGGGGTCTTTGGCATCAATAATCCGCATTGAAATGAAACAAATCTGATTGGCTGTTTGTGGCTCCACCCCATTTCTGAATTTGAACCCCAGTGACCCAATAACCAACTGTACCAGGTTTGAGGCCCGTGCCTTTAACAGTGTAAGAATGGTAGCAATTAAATATTCCCATTGAAAAGCAATAGGTGAAGTTTGATTCACTTTTGCAGGCTCCACCCACTTTTCTGAATATTAATCCCAGTCACCCAGTGACCAACTGTGCAAAGTTTAAAAACCCTGCCATTAACAGTGTAAGAATGGCTGCAGTTTACATTTTCCCAGTGAAATTTATATTTGTCTCCACCCACTGATGACCCGGCGTTGCCTGGATATGTATTTGACTGGTGTTCGCTCCGCCCACTTTCTAACCCTAATGCACACTCAATGACCAAGTTTGTGAGCTTTGGGGTCCTTGGCATCAATAATTTGTATATATACATAGATTAAACACATCAGATATGCTGTTTGAACCCCAGTCGCCCAATGACCAACTGTAGCAGGTTTGAGGCATCTGCTATTAACAGTGTAAAAATGGCAGCAATTTAAATATTCCACTTGAAAATCAACAGGTGAATTTTGATTGGCTAATATAGGCTCCACCCATTTCCCTGAATATTAATCTCAGTCACTCAGTGACCATCTGGGCATAGTTTGGGAACCCTGCCATAAACAGTGTAAGAAGGGCTGCAGTTTACACTTTCCCAGTGAAATTTGTTTTTGGCTCCGCCTCAATGCCCAAGATTGTGAACTTTGGGGTCCTTGGCATCAATACTTTGTATTTTCCCATGAAATGTAACAAATCTGATTCACTGTTTGTGGCTCTGTCTCTTTTTCTGAATTTGAACCCCAGTGACCCAATGACCAACTGTACCAGGTTTGAGGCTTGTGCCAATAACAGTGCAAGAATGGCAGCAATTTTAATATTCTCCTTGAAAAGTGACATGTGATTTTTGATTGGCATTTTTAGGCTCCACCCACTTTTCTGAATATTAATCCCAGTCACCCAGTAACCAGCTATGCTAAGTTTGAGAACCCTGCCATTAACAGTGAAGAAGGGCTGCAGTTTACAATTTCCCAGAAAATCTGTTTTTAACTCCACCCACTTTATGTAACCTGGACACACTGTCACTCAATGACCAAGTTTGTGAGCTTTTGGGTTCCTGGCATCAAAATTGTGCTAATGGAAGCAGTTTATACAACAAAGAAATCTGGCTGTTTTTGGCTCCGCCCCTTCACTGAATTTGAACCCCAGACACTTAATAACCGATTGTAGCAGGTTTGAGGCCTCTGCTATTAACAGTGTGAGAATGGCTGCAGTTTCAATATTCCCCTTGAAAATCAATAGGTGAATTTTGACTGGCTCTTGTAGGCTCCACCTACTTTTCCAAATATTAATCCTAGTCACCCAGTGACCAACTAGGAGAAGTTTGAGAACCCTGACAATAACAGTGTAAGAAAAGCTGCAGTTTACATTTCCCCATGTAAAAAGTTAGTTGTTTTTGGCTCCGCACACTATTTCTAATCTTGACATACAGTCACTTAATGACCAACTTTATGAGCTTTGGGGTCCTTGGCATCAATAAGTTGCATTTTACCAATGAAATTAAACAAATCTGATTGGCTGTTTTTGGCCCGCTCCCTTCAGAATTTAAACCCCAGTCTTCCAGTGACTGACTGTAGCAGATTTTAGGCCTCTGCCACAGAGCCGGGACAAGGTCTTCTAGCACCCAAGGCTGAGACGCCAAAGTGTGCTTCTCCATCCCTCCCACCCCAGCCACCACACACTTATTACGATCAGGCAAAGAGGTGCCCCAGAGCCCCAACACCTTAATCTCTAGTTATCTGACTTGGTCACTGCCATGTATCCCCTTTTCTTATCTCTCTGCTTCAAACACAATAGAGGAATGATGGCTGAGTGAGTTCTGCGCCCCCTCCTACACTGCGCCCTGAGGCTGGAGCCTCTCTCGCCTCTGCTTCGGCCTGGCCCTGCTCTGCCATTAAGAGTGCATGAATGGCAGCAATGTAAATATTCCCCTTGAAAACAAAAAGGTGAATTTTGATTGGCTGCTGTAGGCTCCACCCACCTTCCAAAATCTTAATCTCAGTCACCCAATGACCAACTGTGCAAAGTTTGAGAACCCTGCCATTAACGGCGTAAGAATGGCTGCAGTTTATATTTTCCCAGTAAAAGTTGTTTTGGCTCCGCCCACTTTTTGTAACCTTGACACACAGTCACTCAAGTTTGTGAGCTTTCAGGTTCCTGGCATAAAAAATGTGTGAATGGAGCAGTTTATCAACCAAGGAAATCTGATTGGCTGTATGTGGCCCCGCCCCTTTAGTGAATTTGGACCCCAGTCACCCAATGACCGACTGTAGCAAGTTTGAAGCCTCTGCCATTAAAAGTGTAAGAATAGCAGCAGTTTAAATATTCCCCTTGAAAATCAATAGGTGAATTTTGATTGGCTGTTGTAGGCTCCACCCATTTTCTTGAATCTTAATCGCATTCACCCAGTGACCAAGTGTGCCAAGTTTGAGAACCCTGTGATTAACAGTCTAAGAATGGCTGCAGTTTACATTTTCCCATTTAAAATGAATGGCTGAAATTTGATTGGCTGTTTTATGCTTCGCCCACTTTTCCTGGATTTGTAACCTCGGTCACCAAGTGACCAACTGTGCCATGTGCACTGGGGACTCTGGCTTGATTACTGTGAGAATGGAAGCCTATTACATTTTTCTATTGACTTGAATGGGTGAAATCTGATTTGCTGTTTGTAGCTCCGCCCACGTGTGCAGGGGGTGACGCGAGACCCCCAGAACATATCATCCCAGGTAGTAAGGGACCTGTATACCAAGTTTCGTTCAAATCAGTCAAGCCGTTTTACTCACGCACGCACGCACGCACACACACACACCTCTGGAAGAAATGTTCTTATTTGTACGTGTACACATGTATTTTACATTTTACAATTGTGGTTATAGTGGGGTCCTTTAAGGAAGACCCAATAGGGGACATTGCAGCCAGTCATTCACTGTAAACAGGTCACCTGACTCAGCTATGTAATTGCCCGATTTACTCAGAGCCTAGAAATTGCCCAGTATGCCTGGGTACATTCTCTGCTGCAAAGGACAAACTCTGTCCTCCCATCCCATTCCCATTTGAGGTACAGTACAAGCACTTGCATATTTGGTGGACTGCAAGGTTAAGTATACCTTAGGGCTGCATAGCCAGACTGGACAAATTGCTAATACAGTATCCAGGGCTCCTTAAAAATTGCAGCCTTCACTGAATAGAGGCAGCCACTTGCTTCCTCTGAGTGGCTCCGATACCTCCGCAGGCGGGACCTGCAGCACGAGCTTAAAGGACTTACGAGGCCAAAATGTCTAAAAAAAGCAAAGTACCTGTAAGCTGTTTAAATGCACGGAGGACGCCGTCCGCGCCCTCCGTGCAGTTCCGCCGGGTCCCCTTCCTGAGATCGCCCCCCGCGCCGACCCCGACCCCCCAGGCCGGGTCGGGCTCTCGTGCCGCTCTCAATATGGCAGCTTCCATTGGCCGCGGCTGCGCAGTCCGCCTGGCCGCGAGTGCGGCTGCGCAGCTCTACGGCCAACCCCCCGAACCACGCACTGTAGCGTGGATCGGAGGGGTTGGCCGTAGAGCTGCGCAGCCGCACTCGCAGCTAGGCGGACTGCGCAGCCGCGGCCAATGGAAGCGGCCATATTTAGAGCGGCACGAGAGCCCGACCCGGCCTGGGGGGTCGGGGTCGGCGCGGGGGGCGATCTCAGGAAGGGGACCCGGCGGAACTGCACGGAGGGCGCGGACGGCGTCCTCCGTGCATTTAAACAGCTTACAGGTACTTTGCTTTTTTAGACATTTTGGCCTCGTAAGTCCTTTAAAGGAGTTACGAGGCCAAATTATTAAAAAAAAAAGTTAAAAAAGTGAAGTACCTGCATCTCTTTAAAAGACACGGAGGACGCCATCCGCGCCCTCCGTGTCATTCTGCCGGGTCCCCCGCTCAATAGACCCCCCGGCCTGTCACGTCCGCAGGGCCCGGGTCGGGCTCTCCTGCCTCTGCCAATATGGCCGCCGGAGCTGGCCGTGGCTGAGCAGTCCGCACCTGCCGCGAGTGCGGCTGCGCAGCTCTAGGGTCAAACCCCCCGATCCACGCTACAGTGTATCTACTGTAGCGTGGATCGGGGAGTTGGCCCTAGAGCTGCGCAGCCGCACACGCGGCAGGTGCGGACTGCGCAGCTGCGGCCATCTCCGGTGGCCATATTGGCAGAGGCAGGAGAGCCCGACCCGGGCCCTGCGGTCGTGACAGGCCGGGGGTCTATTGAGTGGCGGAGACCTGGCGGAATGACACGGAGGGCGCGGATGGCGTCCTCCGTGTCTTTTAAAGAGATGCAGGTACTTCACTTTTTTAACTTTTTTTTTTAATAATTTGGCCTCGTAAGTCCTTTAAAGACAGCAGCTGACCATGGATTTCACACTGATATGACGCATGCACCACCCACTTTTTACTATATCCAGAGTCAGCGTCACGTAGGAGCCAAAAAACATGTTTACTATAACAAAAGTTTTATTATATCAGGGTTTACTATACAGGCGTTGCTCCCATAGACTATTGGAGATTGGCCAGGACCTGGAGAGGTAGTTTACTATACCTGAATGTTTACTATACCCGAGTTTATTATAACAAGATTATACTGTACTGCATATACTGTACTTTGCAAATAAAATCTGATTTGTATTAGCTTGAAGTGTCCAGCAGGGTGCACTGTTGCATTGCAATTGGTGAATTTTATAAGAATACCAGCTAGTCCCCTCCATCTAGCTGGAATTTTCTGACCTGTGAAGGGAAGTTGTATAACTCCCAATACACCAGCGCATACCACAGATTTCATTTTTAATTACCTTTTGAAGAAAAATAATGGTCCTTATTTACGTTCATAATATTTTACAGACTTCTTTGACCATAGTTCAGGTTTGTGCACTTTTAATACATGCCCTGTGGATATATATAACAATTTGTAATAAGTTGCGCATAAACAATTTTCTTGTATTATTATTTTTTTATCACATGGTTTGCTAACAGGGCTATTACTGGGGACTGATCTATGTCTGAACCAAACTGTTATTAGTGTATTGGGGTCTGATCTGTCAGTAGGGGGTGCTGTTACTATGATATGGAACGCAGGACCAGGAAGTACATGCGGCGCTGGATCCTGGCAATGTAAGTAACTGATTACCCACTCTGCTGCTGTTCATCCGCCTGCCGCGGCGCTCACCCCACGCACACACACGCAGCATATAGGGAGGACAAGCGGGCCACACAGGATCACAAGCCCAGTGACCGCTGCGACCGCAGCCCCTATGCCACTAGCTATAGCCCCTTAACCAGCTATGCCTCTGCTTCTGACAATAAGGAGCTACTGGATGCAGTCTGCAGGAAGCCTTTCAATGTATTTCTTGCACATGGAAAATTATGCAGAAATCATTGTATATTACGAACTTACTATAGGCTGAACGCAAAGTTTATGGACAAATATAACCAAAATTTGTCAAATGTAACCTCTTGCGCACCGCGGTCTTAAACCTCCCTACCTAGTGACCAGGCCATTTTTTACAAAATAGGCCACTTCAGCTTTAAGGGCTCGCTGCAGGACCGTACAACTCAGCACACAAGCGATCCCCCCTTTTCTGCCCACCAACAGAGATTTCTGTTGGTGGCCTCTGTTCGCTACCAGGATTGTTGGTTTATTTTTTTATAAATATTTTTTTAATTTTTTTAAATAAATAAACTTTTTTTTTTATTATTTCCCTATCCCTCCTTCCCCCTGCCAGCCTATGACAGCGATCGGCTGTCATAGGCTTCAGCCAATGAGAGCTGATCGCTCTCCTGCAACCCAGGGAGACAGCTGTGTCACACTAAATAGACTGTGCTTTCGCCGTCTAACAGTCTCCTGGTGGAGATCGCCGCTGGCAGGCTCCGCTCCGTCATTCAAGCAGGGATGCGTGTGCATCTGCGTGCGTGATCCCCTGCAATCTCCACCCCTAGCATTTCACGCCAATTGCCGTGGAGTGGTCCTGGGGCTGCCGCTCTTCTCACATCAATCGGCGTGGAGCGGTCGTTAGGCAGTTGTGAAATACGTACATGTAAATAAATGTTCATTTCTACCAAAGTAAAATGCACTGTAAATTGCTTTCTTCTATGTCACTTCCACTTACCATAGGATGTAAAAATCTGACTGGTTTTGGACTAGGCCGTCTCCTCATGGGAGACTCAGGGGTTTTATTTCCATAAGCCCTTACAGAACTGTAGTTGCTAAGTCCAACATCTATGTATTCATAGTTTTCAGGGAGTGCTGTTGTAAAGAACAAAAGTAATCCTTAGAATCCCCATGAGGAGATGGACTAGTGCAAAATCTGTCAGATTTCTAATGCCTATTGCCTACTGCTAGTGATAGCAACATAAGAAATAAGATATATATATATATTACAATTTTTCCTGATAGTGGGCCTTTAAATCTTTGTTTTACTGTTACTCATTAAATAGAAGTCACAGAGCTGTTTGTTATTGTCTGTAACTCTGCAGTAAAGACCGGTTAATGCTGGTATGCCTGGAAGCATATTATAACATTGAAGTCAACATGGGAGAAGAAATCTGTCTTAAAGTGGCCTTGAAGAAAAACAGAGAATTATAAAGAAAGCGTATGATGATAAAGTGCATAATCACAGGTTGCCGTTGAGGTTAGGTTCACAGTGGTCAGTTGCATAACGCACACGTTATAATGACTGTGGACTGCAATGGAGACGGAACCTACACCTGCAAAGCCAGCATGCAGCAAGTTAGAATAACATGATTTGTTACAATGCAATACTGGGAACAGGCCCATAAAATGATTATTCTGCAACACAACTGAGCACTGTGAACTAGCCCTTCTTCTGGAGGAGTTTCTGGTGGTGCTTAACCTCGTGAGAACCCCAGGCTTACACCCCCCTAGTGACCAGGCCAATTTTACAATTCAGCACTGTGCAGCTTTAAACAATACCTGAGGTGACATGTGACATGAGGAGATAGACATGGGTATGTACAGTGCCCAGCAAACAAATAACTAGGCTGTTCTTTTTTTTTCTTTCTCTGCCTGAAAGAGTTAAATATCAGGTATGTAAGTGGCTGACTCAGTCCTGACTCAGACAGGAAGTGACTACAGTGTGACCCTCACTGATAAGAAATTCCAACTATATAACACATTCCTAGAAGAAAATGGCTTCTGAGAGCAAGAAAGAGATAAAAAGAGGAATTTCTTATCATCCCCCTCCCTGACCTCGGGCTCTCTCCTCTGCGCTCCCCTCCTGCATCTAAGTGTCAGCAGCTATAATTACCTCCATTCACCACCGGAGGTCTCCGATCTGCAAGGGCTTCACCTTACTTCCGGTTTTAACAGGAAGTAATGTGAAGCCCTTGCAGATCGACAACCTCCGTGGAGAATGGAGGTAATTATAGCTGCTGCCGCCGCCGCTGCTCTCACTTAGATAGATGCAGGAGGGGGAGCGCCGAGGGGAGAGCCCAAGGTGAGGGAGGGGGGACTGTCCCCCCTCACCACTGATGTGCAAAGCTCTCCCCTCATGCTGCGACCCCTCCTGCCCCCCCAAAATGGCCATGAGTGCCCCCCCCCATGTGGGCAGGGGCTGCTTCCCCTATTGTTACGTCAGTGTGCTGTGCATAGGTTTGCTTGATATTTGCATTTAAGTTTGTATGTATGCGTGCATTTGCAATAAAGCTTTATTTTTGCACCTTATTCCCTGGTCCCATTGTCTGTATACTGCAAACTGTGGTCAAACCCTGTTCCTTTGTTCAGACCCGTGGCAGGAAGGCAATGGCCTGTTCTTTTAATGCTTACAATTAGAGTTGAGCCGAAATTTTCGTAATTTCGCATTACTATAATTACGCATGCGAAATTTGCGATTACGATGCGAAATTACGGTAGCGTAATTGCCATTAAAATCGTAATTGAAAATACCGTAAGCGTAATTTTCAACGCGTAATTTCGCATTTCGGTCATGCCGTAATTTCGCATTAAACGCTACCGTAATTTCGCGTTAAACCGTAACGCTCCGTATAGTATAAAAAAGCCGCCGACTTTAAGGGTTAATAGCAAAGCCCCCTTAAATGCTAAGAGCCTCAAATTTGGAGAATATATTAAGGAGATCAGGAGGAATAAGAGGAAAAGACCTTATAGTTTTTGAGAAAATCGATGTTAAAGTTTCAAAGTAAAAATGTATACATTTAAAAACCCGCCGACTTTAACGGTTAATAGCAAAGCCTGCTTAAAGTTTAGGAACACCAAATTCCTAGGGTATATTAAGGGGATCAGTGGGAATAAGAGGAAAAACATTTTTTCAAAAAGACCTTATAGTTTTTGAGAAAATCGATTTTTAAGTTTCAAGGGCAAAAATGTCTTTTAAATGCGGAAAATGTCAGTTTTTTTTGCACAGATAACAATAGTGTATTATTTTCATAGATTGCCCCAAGTGGGAAGAGTTTTACTTACTTCATTCTGAGTGTGGGAAATATAAAAAAAAACGACGTGGGGTCCCCCCTCCCAGACCTCTTTAACCCCTTGTCCCCCATGCAGGCTGGGATAGCCAGAATGCGGAGCACCGGCCGCGTGGGGCTCCGCACCCTGACTATACCAGCCCGCATGGTCCATGGATTGGGGGGTCTCGGAAGGGGAGGGGCAGCCAAGCTTTCCCCTCCCCCTCCGAGCCCTTGTCCAATCCAAGGACAAGGGGCTCTTCTCCACCTCCGATGGGCGGTGTAGGTGGAGGCCGCGATTTCCTGGGGGGGGGGGTTCATGGTGGAATCTGGAAGTCCCCTTTAAAAAGGGGTCCCCCAGATGCCCACCCCCCCTCCCAGGAGAAATGAGTATAGAGGTACTTGTACCCCTTACCCATTTCCTTTAAGAGTTAAAAGTAAATAAACACACAAACACTTAGAAAAAGTATTTTAATTGAACAAAAAACATAACCATGAAAAAAGTCCTTTAATATTCTTAATTAACCATTAATACTTACCTGTCCCTTTAAATAAATGATCCCACGCAATATCCTCGGAAATGTTCTATCAGTTACAATGTAACAAAGTTATTACAATGTAACAACTTTGTTACATTGTAACTACGCCGCACCCGACGTCACTCGCCGCTCAGCCGCCGCATACGCGTCCGTGCTGCACGGACCCAACAGAGCTCTGAGCTATATAGCTCAGAGCTCTCTAAGCATCTTTGTATTTGGGCTCCAAGGAGCCCCATTGGTCATTAGCAGACCAATGGGGTTCCTTCTGATTTGAAGGAACCCCATTGGTCTGCTAAGGACCAATGGGGCTCCTTGGAGCCCAAATACAAAGATGCTTAGAGAGCTCTGAGCGATATAGCTCAGAGCTCTGTCGGGTCCGGACTCCGTGCAGGACGCTAAGTTCCGCCGGCTCCGCTGCCCTCCCCGCCTCTCCCACATGTCACCCACATGTCACCCACATGTGGGTGACATGTGGGTGACAGATGTGGGCGGGGTGGACAGCGGGGGCCAGCGGGGACTTAGCGTCCTGCACGGACGCGTATGCGGCGGCTGAGCGGCGAGTGACGTCGGGTGCGGCGTAGTTACAATGTAACAAAGTTGTTACATTGTAATAACTTTGTTACATTGTAACTGATAGAACATTTCCGAGGATATTGCGAGGGATCATTTATTTAAAGGGACAGGTAAGTATTATTGGTTAATTAAGAATATTAAAGGACTTTTTTCGTGGTTATGTTTTTTGTTCAATTAAAATACTTTTTCTAAGTGTTTGTGTGTTTATTTACTTTTAACTCTTAAAGGAAATAGGTAAGGGGTACAAGTACCTCTATACTCATTTCTCCTGGGAGGGGGGGTGGGCATCTGGGGGACCCCTTTTTAAAGGGGACTCCCAGATTCCACCATGAACCCCCCCCCAGGAAATCGCGGCCTCCACCTCCACCGCCCATCGGAGGTGGAGAAGAGCCCCTTGTCCTTGGATTGGACAAGGGCTCGGAGGGGGAGGGGAAAGCTTGGATGCCCCTCCCCTTCCGAGACCCCCCAATCCATGGACCATGCGGGCTGGTATAGTCAGGGTGCGGAGCCCCACGCGGCCGGTGCTCCGCATTCTGGCTATCCCAGCCTGCATGGGGGACAAGGGGTTAAAGAGGTCTGGGAGGGGGGACCCCACGTCGGTTTTTTTTTATATTTCCCACACTCAGAACGAAGTAAGTAAAACTCTTCCCACTTGGGGGAATCTATGAAAATTATATACTATTGTTATCTGTGCAAAAAAAACTGACATTTTCCGCATTTAAAAGACATTTTTGCCCTTGAAACTTACAAATCGATTTTCTCAAAAACTATAAGGTCTTTTTGAAAAAAATTTTTCCTCTTATTCCCACTGATCCCCTTAATATACCCTAGGAATTTGGTGTTCCTAAACTTTAAGCAGGCTTTGCTATTAACCTTTAAAGTTGGCGGGTTTTTAAATGTATACATTTTTACTTTGAAACTTTAACATCGATTTTCTCAAAAACTATAAGGTCTTTTTGAAAAAAAAAATTTCCTCTTATTCCTCCTGATCTCCTTAATATATTCTCCAAATTTGAGGCTCTTAGCATTTAAGGGGGCTTTGCTATTAACCCTTAAAGTCGGCGGCATTGTGGAGGATGGAGGAGGCCTCTTTAGGGTCCAGAGGCTTCCCCCTTCCAAGGTAATTAACCCCAGGGGCACTTTTTTCTTACAGATATGCTTTAGAAAAGGAGGGGGGGGGGGGGCGTGGCAGTGGAATATCAGGAGGATTGGTGGGGAAAAGGATTAAAATTTCCTTGCTAGCCTACAGATTGCCATTATTGGCAGTCTGTAGGTACATTGCCAACATAGGTAGCCTTTCCAGTCCCTCCCCTGCTTCGATATAAGTAACCTCCCCCCACCACCAGAGAGCTGGGCAGTGACTTATAACAAAGTTAGGTTACCCCTTGCTTGCTCCTCCCTGAGCTGGAGAGCCGCACTGAAGAGACAGCCAGGCGAATGGTGCACGGTGATGGCACAGATACTTCAAATACAGGAAGTGAGCACCGATGTCACTTCCTGTTTTTGAAGTATACTCACCGTCACTGTGCACCATTCACCTGGCTGCCTCCTCACCGCTGATCTGAGGTCTGAAATATGCTGCAGGGCAGCACAGCGAGGAGTGAGCGAGGGGTAGCCAAACTTTGTGGAGGCAGAACAGGACCAGGGCAAGAGGCATGCTGGCAATTAAGTGGCAGGCAAATTTGGAGTGTGCCACCTGGCCAACAGCAAAGTACCATCGGTGGTACGCGTAGCACAGGTTGAAAAGTCCTGCTCTAGCTGACCAATGAGAATTAGATTTAAACATAGCCTTATGTTATAGCACATCTGTTAATCCTCTGCAAGGGTGTAAAAGATATCCATGTCACCAGATTAGTAATATATACCAGAGGTGTGTCTAAACTCGCTCTAAAACTATCATCACATCTGACGCGCTGTAATGAGTAGTAAGGGGTTACAGGCTGACCTCTGAGGCATTTCCAGCACATGAGGCATGAGACACCCCCCCCCTGGACATGTCACAGTCTCCTCAGATTCCTATACATTAGCCAGCAGCCAGTCACATGTGGCAGCCATGGAACACTCTGCTGCACAACAAGTCCCCAGAAACTGGACACCTGTCATTGTGAAGTGGCTGCAGACTGCAGAGCTTGCGGTTTACTATTACTCTGAGTTCATTCTATGCAGTGAGTGCAGGAGAAGCTGGTGCAGAAGACAGATGGTCAACTCCTGAGATTTACCTCACAGATTCTCAGCAGATGTGTCTCTGGAGTCAAGAATTTTACTTTTAAAATGCATGCTAGGGGTATATGGACTTGTTGCAACACTAATGCCTAGTACACACTAGCAATTTTGATGGATCAATCATTGGTCAATTTTACCACCTCCATGTAGTATGACCATTTACCTATATAATCTGCATAGAATTTAAAATCTGTTTGGCCCTCATACTACATGGAGGTGGTAAAATTGACCAATGATTGATCCATCAAAATTGCTAGTGTGTACTAGGCATAAAGCACATCTGAAACAGTGCAAAAAAGTTTAAATTTCCGTATCTGGGGCCTCTTCCAGCTCACTTTGAGGAGTGCATGAAACAGAAGCGCGAGGAAAAATGGGTGCGGGGTGAAGCTGATAAAAGTCTAAATGATAAATACCGTTGTGAATTGGGCGCCAAATAAAAAAAATATTTACAGTGGTACTAATGACGATTGTAAAACATTGGTAAATGTTACTGATATTTTACACACCTAAACCTAACCCTATTCTTTCACCGAACCCTCCCCCCTCTGATGCCTAACCCTAAACCCCCCTTCCTGCTGCTCAACCCTAACTCCCCCTTCCTGACACCTAAACTTAAATCCCTCCTTCCGGAACCCTAACCATAAAACCCCCAATCCTGATGCCTAACCCTAACTCCCCCTTCCTGACACCTAAACTTAAATCCCTCCTTCCGGACCCCTAACCATAAAACCCCCAATCCTGATGCCTAACCTTAAAATTTCTGCTTTTGGCACCTAATAGCCGATATATGCATTAGCTGCTAATGCATATATCGGCTATTAGGTTCCAAAAGCAGAAATTATTATCAACTATGATTATCATCTATGGTGGCACCCAAATTGTTCATTAGCTGCAGGCGCCCATATTTCTTGCTTCGGTCTTGGAGTTCCTTCAGTGTCTGTGGGTCTTCTGATTGCCTTATTGTTCTCCTCCTTTGTATTGCTGTCATTCCTCATTAAAGAGCTCCAAACAAGCTGGGTCACAGTTATGGCGCATGCGCTGTCCCGCCCGCATGCCTCCTAGATCCTGCTCCTGCAGCCCGAAGCATTCTGCACCTGTGTGGGTCACAGGGAGTCACCAATTAATGGAGACGCCAGCGGGAATGGAAAAGGAGCAAGGAGGACCTCACGACCTATGGTGGGCTGGAGGAAGCCCCAGGTAAGTACCAATTCTGGGTTTTTTTTGTACCTGCTCTGTATCCCTTTAAGAGATCTGCCTCTGAACACAGGTGACCTACTACTGTTCTTCTAGACCAGTTATGGGCAAACTCGGCCCTCCAGCTGTTACGGAACTACAAGTCCCACAATGCATTTGCCTTTATGAGTCATGACTGTGGCTGTCAGACTCCTGCAATGCATTGTGGGACTTGTAGTTCCTTAAAGGATACCATAACTGACATGTGGCATAATGAGATAGACATGGGTATGTACAGTGCCTAGCACACAAATAACTATGCTGTGTTCCTTTTTTTCTTTCTCTGCCTGAAAGAGGTAAATATTAGGTATGTAAGTGGCTGACTCAGTCCTGACTCAGACAGGAAGTGACTACAGTGTGACCCTCACTGATAAGAATTTCCCCCTTTTTTATCTCTTTCTTGCTCTCAGAAGCCATTTTCTTCTAGGAAAGTGTTTTATAGTTGGAATTTCTTATCAGTGAAGGTCACACTGTAGTCACTTCCTGTCTGAGTCAGGACTGAGTCAGCCACTTACATAAAGAAGAGAGGGTACAGGATATCAACCCAGGTAGGCTAGTCTCACCCATAAAAGTTGAATAACATGAAGAAGTCACGTGGGTCGTGACGAAACGCGTCACGTGACAAGCCGCTCTACCCGGAAGCAGACCTCGCATCCATCACCCGTGCCTCCGCATCTCTTCCTCCCCCCACCAACCAGCATGAACTAAAAGTACACGCACCTATATGGATCTCCGTTACAGCACCGCCACACGCTGACACGCCGACCTGTTGGTCGGGCCTGCATCAAGCTGTTGTCTACTGCAGGAGGTTACGTGAGTTGCATTTTGGCTTGGCCACATATGGGGTTGAGGTTAGACGCTCGGATTGCGTCTGTAATGAGAAGCGTATACAGATCACTGTAGAGGCGTGTATATACTAATGTTTTACACACGGGTGATGTGCTGAAACATAGGTGATTCTGCTGGGGTTGTTCCTGGACATACCTTACTCTGGGCCTGAAGAAAGGAATCTTTTTCGTATTGCATGCATGTTTTGGACTAAATGGGAGTGCACTCCAGTTCAATACATTTTTCCCAGTAGTTAGGATGTTGCAGCCTTGTTTTTATGGGAGGGTATATGTGTTAGTCTGTGTCCTGTGTGTTATTTGCCGTTTTTGATACCATTTAAGCTATATGAATAAATTATATATTTTTGCACCAGCTTAGTGCTCCCTATACAATTTTTTCTTCAGCCACTTACATACCTGATATTTAACTCTTTCAGACAGAAAAAGAAAAAAAGGAACACAGCATAGTTATTTGTGTGCTAGGCACTGTACATACCGATGTCTATCTCATTATGCCACATGTCAGTTGTGGTATCCTTTAACAGCTGGAGGGCCAAGTTTGTCCATGCCTGTTCTAGACACTGCATCCAAATCATTACATTGGTTGCTGTATTAGCTTTATTTTATAAAGGAGAGCAAGGGTGTTTCTAGGTTCCTGTGAGATCCGGGGCACCCCTGGGCACCAAGAGGGAATGAGTGAAAAATGGGCGTGGTTATGCCATGTAAAGTGGGCATGGTCAAAGGTGGGGCCAAATGTGCATGAACATAGCAGTGGCGTAGCAAACATATTCAATAGGCAGCATTTCACATATAAAAGCCCCTCACCTGGTTTCTGTCTTGTCTTCGGCTGGCTGGTATAGGTTAGATAGGTAGCTTTCCACAGCGTAAGTTATATAGGTAGCTTCCCCCAGCGTAGGTTAGATCGGTAGCTGCCCCCAGTGTAGGTTAGATCGGTAGCTGCCCCCAGTGTAGGTTAGATAGGTAGCTGCCCCCAGCATAGGTTACATAGGTAGCTTCCACCAGCGTAGGTTAGATAGGTAGCTGCTCCCAGTGTAGGTTAGATAGGTAGCTGCCCCCAGCGTAGGTTAGATAGGTAGCTGCCCCCAGTGTAGGTTAGATTGGTAGCTTCCCCCAGTTTAGGTTAGATAGGTAGGTTCCCCCAGCGTAGGTTAGATAGGTAGCTGCCCCCAGCATAGGTTAGATAGGTAGCTACCCCCAGCGTAGGTTGGATAGGTAGCTGCCCCCACTATAGGTTGGATAGGCAGCTTCCCCCAGTATAGATCAGATAGGTAGCTTCTCCCAGTATAGGTTAGATAGGTAGCTTCCCCCAGTATAGGTTAGAAAGGCAGCTTCCTCCAGTATAGATCAGATAGGTAGCTTCCCCAAGTATAGATCAGATAGGCAGCTTCCCCAGTATAGGTTAGATAGGTAGCTTCCCCCAGTATAGGTTAGATAGGTAGCTTCCCCCAGGGAGGCGGGAGTAAGGAGGCGGGGAGCTGGAAAGCAAGCAGGAAAGCAAGATTAGGTATTACTCTCCTTCATCGGCGTTGCTAGGGCCTTTGATCCGGGCTACCGGCCTGGAACCTGTTGCCATGGTGCCCCGGATCAATTCAGTGGCAGGAGGGGGCACTGGGCACCTCCGATCGCCGCAGACACAGCCTCCAGCTCCTTCCGACTTCCTCCTCTGGCGTAGCTCACGTTGGTAACAGCACCCCCTGTGTGTCATCACAGGGGGCGCTGTAACCAAGGGGACGTCCGGTAGGGTGACAGTTCGGGGGCCATAGTGCTGTACAGATGCATCGCTAGGTAACGGCAGAGCGTTACATCTGTAGAGCATTGGGGCCCGAAAATTTCACCCTAGCAATCGCTTCTGATCGCTACAGGCAGTAGTCATTAAAAGTTTATAAACAGGTATAGGTATTGCAGGGGTTAAGAGGCTAGGCTGGGGTTAAAAATTAAAGGAATACTTAACCTTCCTGGTGGTAACCCCGAACTAAGCCACGCAGGAGGTTTTCTCAGGCCCTGCTGGGCCGATTTGCTTAATTTTTTTTTTTTGCTGAACGCAGCTAGCACTTTGCTAGCTGCGTCAGCACACCGTTCGCCGCCGGCCCGCGCTCGATCGCCGCTATCCGCTCTGCCGCGCCGCCCCCCCCCCCCCCCCCGACCGCGTGCGCTGCCTGTCCAATCAGTGCCAGGCAGCGCTGAGGGGTGGATCGGGACTCCCAAAGATGTCACGGCGTCGCTCCTGGAAATCCCATTCTTTGAATGGGATTTCCTGATCGAAGCGGGCGGGGGGATGCCGCTGAGTAGCGGCTATCATGTAGCAAGCCTTCAGCTCGCTACATGATTTAAAAAAAACTGCTGCGCTGCCTCCTGGCGGAAAACATTAGACCGCCAGGAGGGTTAAGTGAAAAAAAAATGATCTTTACTCACCCGGGGCATCCCGTAGCCCCCTGAAGCTATATGGTGCCCTCGCAGCCCCGCTCCGATCGTCCTGTCCCCGCGGGCGGCTACTTCCGGGTTCGGTGACAGCCGCCGACAGGCTGGGAACGCGGGTGATTCTCTGTGTTCCCAGCCGCTATATCACCCTCTATGCTGCTATATATATATATATATATATATATATATATATATATATATATATATATATATACACGCTATAGCAGCATAGAGGGTGATATAGCGGCTGGGAACGCAGAGAATCACCCGCGTTCCCTGCCTGTCGGTGGCTGTCGCCAAACCCGGAAATAGCCGCCGGCGGGGACAGGACGATCGGAGCGGGGCTGCGAGGGCACCATACAGCCTCAGGGGGCTGAGGGATGCCCCGGGTGAGTAAAGATAATTTTTTTTTCACTTAAGTATTCCTTTAAATGGGGATTACTAAAAAAAACAAAAACTTTTTTTTAATTAGGACCATGTCACTTTGTTTATTTTTTTCAACTTTTACAACTGTTTTCCCCCCAACTTTTTTGAATGATTGTTGCTGATTGTTGCGCGGTGGCAGGCGGCTGTTTAGAATGCAGGACGTAGATTCTACATCCTGGAACATACAGCAGCACTAATTAGAATCTATGTCCTGGAACAGCAACATGTTAATGAACTCTGATTTACGACTGTTTGCAGTTATACTACATTCTTAATGGTAGGTTGTTATTAAAATTTGTCCTAATTCCATGACTGTTACTGTGTTCACACCTACCTTGACCACTGTACAATTACAGCTATGAAAATAGCACACAATCGACTATAAAACCTGCTGTTAGTGTTGATCGGATACCTCATTATCCTATTCGAGTTTGGTCGAATTCGGATAGTAAACTATCCGAATTCACTCGAAGTTTGATATTCGAGTTAATCGAATATCCGATTCGACCTCGGATATCCGACGTCACTATCCGATTCTGTATTCAAGTAAAATATTCGAGATGGCCTTAAATAGCTTTTAAAACTTGTATTGGAGGTCAATGATGCATGAAACCACCTTTTTTATGAAGAAAAACATCAAGTGATTATGTGGTGATGCAGTAGTAATAAAAAAGGTATCAAAAATAATAAATTAACTTCATGAAAATTGTTTGCAAGAGAAAGTGTGTCCAAAATGGTTGTAAGTTGGAAGTCTTCTTCTTCTCCTCCTCCTTCTTCTTCTCCTCCTCCTCCTCCTCCTACCCCTCCCCTGGCGGTGGTAAAACACAGACATCGGCAGGAGGAGGAAGCAGTTGCAGCTATTTTAGTGTGGCAATAGCTGGTAGGAGAGTGGGTGGCAGCAGAAAGTAGTTCTTCTTCTTTTCTCCCTGGCAGTGGTACTTGCAGCCCACAGACAGCAGAAGCTCAATGCAGCTACAGGAGGAGGAGTAGTGTGTGTCAGGCAGTGTGATGTGACTGACATAATAGGCCCTGGTTGCTAGCGGTGGTTCCAGGGCCGTAAATGAACAGCATGAGGTTCCAGACAGCGGTCGTGAAGCCCACATTGTGTCCAATACACAATTGGGACAGCACAGTTTTCAACCCGGACACCTCTTAAATAATTACATTTTTTTTTTCAAATTAATGCAGCTATTGTTGAGCGTAATAGCTGGTGGCGCATGGGCAGCAGCACCTTGTAATGTGTTCCCTGGCAGTGGAGAGGAGACACAGACAGCAGGAGGAAATATAACAGCAGGCAGCGTGAGGAGGATAAGTGTGTGGCAGACTGGCATTTGGCAGCAGGCAGGAGGGCAGGCAGCGAGACATAGTAGGCCCTGGGTCCTAGCGGTGGTTCCAGGGCCGTAAATGAACAGCATGAGGTTCCAGACAGCGGCCGTGAAGCCCACATTGTGTCCAATACACAATTGGGACAGCACAGTTTTCAACCCGGACACCTCTTAAATAATTACAATTTTTTTTTTTCAAATTAATGCAGCTATTGTTGAGCCTAATAGCTGGTGGCGCATGGGCAGCAGCACCTTGTAATGTGTTCTCTGGCAGTGGAGAGGAGACACAGACAGCAGGAGGAAATAAACTAGAAGGCAGCGTGAGGAGGATAAGTGTGTGGCAGACTAGCATTTGGCAGCAGGCAGGAGGGCAGGCAGCGAGACATAGTAGGCCCTGGGTCCTAGCGTTGATTCCAGGGCCGTAAATGAACAGCATGAGGTTCCAGACAGCGGTCGTGAAGCCCACATTGTGTCCAATACACAATTGGGACAGCACAGTTTTCAACCCGGACACCTCTAAAATAATTTAAAAAAAACAATTTTCAAAATAATGCAGCTATTGTTGAGCGTAATAGCTAGTGGTGCACGGGCAGCAGCACCTTGTAATGTGTTCCCTGGCAGTGGAAACATACAGACAGCAGGAGTAAATACAACAGCAGGCAGCGTGAGGAGGATGAGTGTGTGGCAGACTGGCAGCAGGCAGGAGGGCAGGCAGCGAGACATAATAGGCCCTGGGTCCTAGCGGTGGTTCCAGGGCCGTAAATGAACAGCATGAGGTTCCAGACAGCGGTCGTGAAGCCCACATTGTGTCCAATACACAATTGGGACAGCACAGTTTTCAACCCGGACACCTCCTTTTTTTTTTTTCTCAAAATAATGCAGCTTCTGTTGAGCGTAATAGCTGGTGGTGCATGGGCAGCAGCACCTTGTAATGTGTTCCCTGACAGTGAAAACATACAGACAGCAGGAGTAAATACAACAGCAGGCAGCGTGAGGAGGGTGAGTGTGTGGCAGACTGGCAGCAGGCAGCAGGTAGGAGGGCAAGGCAGCGAGACATAATAGGCCCTGGGTCCTAGCGGTGGTTCCAGGGCCGTAAATGAACAGCATGAGGTTCCAGACAGCGGTCGTGAAGCCCACATTGTGTCCAATACACAATTGGGACAGCAAAGTTTTCAACCCGGACACCTCCTTTTTTTTTTTCAAAATAATGCAGCTATTGTTGAGCGTAATAGCTGGTGGTGCATGGGCAGCAGCACCTTGTAATGTGTTCCCTGACAGTGGAAACATACAGACAGCAGGAGTAAATACAACAGCAGGCAGCGTGAGGAGGGTGAGTGTGTGGCAGACTGGCAGCAGGCAGCAGGTAGGAGGGCAAGGCAGCGAGACATAATAGGCCCTGGGTCCTAGCGGTGGTTCCAGGGCCGTAAATGAACAGTATGAGGTTCCAGACAGCGGTCGTGAAGCCCACATTGTGTCCAATACACAATTGGGACAGCACAGTTTTCAACCCGGACACCTCTAAATTAATTACAATTTTTTTTTTTCAAATTGAATGCAGCTATTTTTGAGTGTAATAGCTGGTGGTGCATGGGGAGCAGCACCTTATAATGTGTTCCCTGGCAGTGGAGACACAGACAGCAGGATGAAATACAACAGCAGCAGCAGCAGCAGGTGTATGTGTGTGTACCAGTCGTCACTTCATGTCCCCCTCTCGCCGACAACAGGGGCCATGAATTCGCCTTCCACCCAAGCCTGGTTCATTTTGAGAAACGTCAGTCTGTCCACAGACTTGTGAGACAGACGAGATCGCTTCTCAGTGACGACTCCATCGGCTGCACTGAAGCAACGCTCTGACAGTACGCTGGAAGAGGGGCAGGAGAGCACTTCCAGGGCGTACTGCGCAAGCTCGCTCCAGATCGGCAGGTGCTTGACCCAATACTCCATGGGATCAACAGGGGCCACGCTGTCAAGCCCGCTGAAGGACCCCATGTAGTCAGCCACCATGCGGGTCAAGCGCTGCCTGTGACTGGAGAAGGATGCTGCTGCAGGCACCTCCTCTCTAGTCCTTGGCAGCTCTACACTCATGTAGAGCTCTTGGGTCAGAGACAGCAGGTCTGTGGTGCGCGAGCGCTTGCTGCTGGTGGATGCAGGCACCTGCTGCTGCCTCTGTGCTGGCTGGACAGTGGGGGTGGATGTCTGAGGGAAGGCTTCCTCCAAGCGCTCAACAAGGGACAGCTGCAAATCCCTCATTTGTTGCGCACGGTCTCCTCCTGCAGGCAGGAACTGGCTGAGCTTCCCCTTCAGACGTGGATCCAGCATCATGCAGATCCAGATGTCCTCCCTCTTCTTCATCTGGTTCACCCTTGGGTCCTTGCGCAGGCACCTCAGCATGTGCGCTGCCATTGGGAAGAGTCTGGCCACGTCTGCTGGCACATCATCGGCAGCCCCAGAGCCGACAGTGCTGTCCTCTTCCTCTGCCTCCTCCACCTCATCCTCTCTCCACCCCCGCACCAGTCCAGCTGCGCTCTGCTGCTCCCCCTCATCAGCAGCAAGGTCAGGGACCTCCACCAACTCCGAGCCCTCCTCCTCCGAGGTGGCCTGTGAAGCTGCCTGCAGCTCCTGCTGGTCCAAGGCTGCCGCTCCCTCTTCCACCAGTGCATACAAGGCCCTGTCCAGCACACACACCATGGGCACCCACTCGCACACCATTGCATGGTCCCTGCTTACCATGTTGGTGGCCTGCAGGAAGGGTGCCAGCACTGAGCACAGCTGCTGCATGTGCCCCCAGTCCTCCGTGGAGATGATGGACGGGAGGTTGGTGGCGGCACGCCCAGTTGCAGTGATGGAGGCAACTGTTGCTCGTGCAACGTACTGGCTGACTGCCTGCCTCTGTTCAACCAGACGCTCCAACATCGCCAGGGTGGAGTTCCAGCGAGTTGGAACATCGAGCATGAGCCGGTGCTGTGGCAGGTGCAGCTCCTTCTGCACCTCTTCCAGGCTCGCTACGGCTGCAGGCGAGTGCCGGAAGTGACGCACAACCTTCCTTGCTGCCTCAAGGAGTCGGTCCATCCCCTGGTAGGTCCGTAGGAACTTTTGGACTACCAGGTTCAGGACGTGCGCCAGGCAGGGGATGTGGGTCAGGTCTCCCTTGTTGATGGCAGCAACAAGGTTTGCCCCATTGTCGGACACCACCTCTCCGACTCTAAGGCCTCTGGGGGTCAGCCAACGCCTCTCCTGCTCTCGGAGTTGGGCCAGGACATGGTTCGCCGTCAGTTTGGTCTTCCCCAGGCTGACGAATTCCAGCAGCGCTTGGCAGTTGCGGGGCTTCACGCTGCTGCTGAGGCGGGGGGTTTGGGCTGGTGTGGCGGAGGATGGAAGCGGATCAGAGGAACCTGCTGCAATTCCACTGACCCTGCATGGTGGCACCACCCACTGCGTTGTTGCTGCTGCTGCTCTAACAGTGCCCGATGCTGCTCCCCCCTCCTCACCCCCTTCCACCAAGCTGACCCAATGCGCGGTGAAGGACAGATAGCGGCCTGTCCCAAACCGGCTGCTCCACGAGTCCATGGTGACGTGGACCCGTTGACCCACCGCGTGATCCATCCCTCTCCCGACATTGGCCATCACAGAGCGGTGAAGTGCAGGGATGGCCGTGCGCGAAAAATAATGTCGACTGGGGATTGGCCAATCGGGGGCTGCGCACATCAGGAGCGCACGCATGTCACTCCCCTCCTGCACAAGGGAATAAGGCAGGAGTTGGGAGCACATGGCCCGTTCCAGCAAGCCGTTCACCTGACGCACGCGACGACTGCTGGGAGGCAGAACCCTGACCACCCCCTGGAAGGTGTCGCTGAGCAGGGTCTGGCGACGCCTTTTGCTGGCACGGGAATCACTGGAGGGAGCAGAGGAGGCCACTGAGGACTGGCTGCCAGAACAGGCTTCAGTGTCGGCGGCAGGAGTTGCAGAGGGAGGAGGAGCAGTGCGTCTCTGAAAAGCTCCTGCTGGTGCTGCTGGAGGAGGTGGAGGAGGGCGGGTGGCTGCTGCCGATGGCTTCGCAGTGGTGGCGGGTCTGCCACTGCCAGCTTCCTTCAACTTCACAAACTCCTCATGCTCGTGAAAGTGTTTCCCTGCAAGATGGTTGACCAGAGAGGTGGTGCCAAACGCAGAGGGCTCCTTCCCTCTGCTGAGCTGCTTGCGGCACTGGTTGCAGGTGGCATACTTGCACTCCAAATATGGCAGGGTGAAAAAATTTAATATTGGGGAGGTGAAGTTGCCCCTTCGGCTGGAAGGTGCTGCTGCCGCTGGTCTCCCTGTGGTGGTTGGGGGGGGGGTTCTTGGTGCGGCTGGTGGTGGCACTGGCAGAACTCGTCTCCTGATCAGCACGCTGTCTGGCCTGCCCACTTGTGATCCTGCCCATGCCTGCGATGCTGATCCTTCTAGCAAGGCCCACAGACGCATTCTCCTCCTCAGAGCTGATGACATCCCCACTCCTAGGACCTGGCACCCAGTCTCTGTCCTTCACCCTGTCATCATCATCCTCCCCCTCCGCAAACATGTCCTGCTGGGATCCCCCAAACTCCTCTTCTGCATGCATGGGCGGATGGACAGTCACCACTGTCTGACTGTCCAAAGTATCATCCCCCAAAGTGCCCATCAGCATTCCTTCCTCCTCCAATTCTGCCGCAACAGCACTCCATAACCCCGCTGTGCTTGGGGATAAGAAGGTGCTGAGTGACAGGGTGCTGGTGTCGCCCGCTGGGGCTGGAGAACTGCGTTCCTCCTCCTCCCCAGGCAATGCTGGTCGGCTGCTGCTGCTCTTGCGAACAGGAGTGGTGGCGGGGGTGGAGGACTCGGTTCCAGAGCTAATGGTGGCCTGCTCATCCACCATCAGTTCCACCACAGCGTCTGCGTCCTTCTCCTCAATAGGACGACTACGACCTGGCGGTGGGAGGAACATCTGCGCCACACGCTGCTGCTGCTGTGTCTCTGCAGCGTGACTCCTAGCTGTTGGGTGGCCAAGGCATCCACGGCCAGTGGCTAATGGTGGAACAGCCACTGGTGCAGACGCAGAACTGCGCATGGTGGTGGTAGTGGTGCGGCTGCCTTGCCCACGACCTCCTCTCTTGGCGATGCTCTTGCTGCCCTTGCTGCTCCTGCCCAAACCGCGGCTGCCAGTGCCAGACATCGTATATTTTTAATATTATACAAATGAAAAACAAAAAACTTATGCATGTAAAGGCGGGTGCGACAAGTGGGGTACTTTAATGGGGTGGGACTGGTGGTGGTGGGTGTGTGAGGTGACGGACAGGTGTTGTGCTCTACAGCAGAGATCGGTGTAGCGCCAACGAGAGAGTGCGCAGTGCGCACACAAAGACCCTAGCTGACGCTGACTGACGGTGTCCCTATACACAGACTGCAGTACAAGTCAGCTAATACACAATAGAAGTAATATAAACAATAGGACGGTTGTAGCACTAACGAGAGGGTGCGGACAGCGCAGACGTGCACTGCGCACACAAAGACCCTAGGTAACGCGGTGACGGACGGTCCCTATACACAGACTAGAGTACACTACAGTACTACTAACTAAACAATAGAAGAATCTAGCTAAATAATACAACAGGTGTGACTAGATTACAGAGAGCAGATACAGCCGGACAGGTATAGCAGTAAAGCTGGGCCTTGCTAACTACAAAATACTATAGTACAATAATCTATCTAACACAGAAGTAGTAGTACAGGAGTAGAGTAGGACAGGTGAGAGCACAGGTAAGGTAGAGACTAGAGCACAGAGCAGGGCAGGCTGCCTTGCCTAGGCACAGGGCCTAGCTGCTGGCTGCAGGCCTGCAGCAGCACCAGTGACAGTCTCCCTCCCTAGTTCCTAATCACACAACCTACACTGCCTAAAGTACAATCTATGTACAATACAAAGCAATACAGTTGAATATCAAGTGTCGGAGTGTAAAAACGCTAGGTTTAGAACAATAGAAATGCACTTGCACACAGACAAAAAGCACTGGAGCAGTCTCTCAGTACTATCAGTCAGTAAGTCGCAAGCAGGACGAGTGAGGCAAGATGGCCTCTGCTATTTATAGAGGGGGGCTTGGCCAGGCTCCCCCTCTGTGATTGTCTGCAGTCAGAGGGCTGTCAGAGGGCTGGGAGCCCTCTGATTCGCTTGTGAGGACTCGAGGTGACGTCTGCCGTGACGCTATCCGAGCTCGTGACGCTATCCGAGCTCGGATAGCTATAGGATATCTCCGGATAGCTGCTTGCTATCCGAGTGCGCTCAGATAGCACAGCCCGGATAGCTAATACTATTCGAGCTCGGTATTCGAGCTCGAATAGTGAAAAAAGAGCTAGGATATCCGAGTACCTCGGATATCCTAGCTCAGATGAACATCACTACCTGCTGTATCTTACATCACAAGGTTTAATGTTACATTTGTCACAGTGCTGTAGCAGCTGCATGCCAGTTTATTGATGTCACTGAGGCTTATTGGAAAATATGATTGTGTATGCAAGAAAATGTTCATTTCCAAATCCAGAAATTCAGCAGAAACTCGTACATGCTGAGATAACCACAGGAGGGTTTGTCTATAAGCTACATAATACTTATTGCGTTCTTTCGCACCCTGTCAGCACATACATTGCACAGGAGGGCATTATCTTACTGCAGCGATTAAACTTAAAGGGGAACTACAGCGAAAAACTGTAAAATTTAAAATAAGTGCAAACATATACAAATACGAAGTTAATTTTTTCCAAAGTAAAATGAGCCATAAATGACTTTTCTCCTATGTTGCTGTCACTTACAGTCGGTAGTAGAAATCTGACAAAAGTGACAGGTTTTGGACTAGTCCATCTCTTTATAGGGGATTCTCAGGGATATATTTATTTTCAAAAGCACTTAGTGAATGGCAGTTGCTCTGTCCAACTGCCAAAAAACTGTGTAGGGAGCAGGGAAGCTGGCCAGCATTATTTTTTAATTCCTTTTTAGGGAATATCTTTATAAAGAATAAAAGCCTTGCTGAGAATCCCCTATGACGAGATGGACTATTCCAAAACCAGCACTTGACAGCATTATAGCAGAAAAGTAATTTATGGCTCATTTTACTCTGGAAAAAATGTACTTCTTATTTATATATGTTTGTACATATTTTAAATTTTTCAGTTTTTTGCTGTAGTGTCCCTTTAAAGGACAGCTGAGGTGACATGTGACATAATGAGATAGACATGTGTATGTACAGTGCAGAGCACACAAATAACACTATGCTATGTTCCTTTTTTTATTTCTCTCCCTGAAAGAGTTAAACATCAGGTATGCAAGTGACAGTTTCTGTTTGAGTCAGACTGGGTCAGACTATAGCAGCATAACCCTCACTGACAAGTAATTACAGCCATAAAACATTTTCTGTCACTGTCAGTAAATGGCTTCTGAGAGCAGGAAAGAGATAAAAAGTATCAATAGTTAATAGATTTGAGCTCTGGCATACTTCATTGAAGGGGTCACTGAGCAGAGACAATGAAACAGTAAAAACTGAAAGCGGAACTGACAGGCCTGGATTTACATCACAGGAGCCTATAGGCACAGATGTCCTGGCACCCTAGACTCCGCCCTCCATGAACCTACAAAACCCCGCCAAACTGCACTGCCAGTGTGCTGGCCGGCGCCACTGTCACTTATAACTTACTTCCTTTTCACGTCACAGGTAGCTAGAGGTGCCCCTTAGTATAAGGTAGCCAGAAGTACACTCAATATTAAGTAGCTAGAGGTGCCCCCAAGTATTAGGTAGCTAGAGGTACCCCTGACTGAAGGGAGATCTGGTCAGTGGAATGCCAAGAGCTTGGTGAGTAACCTTTCATTTACACACTGCTTTGTACTCTGCATAGGGAAGGCAGGAGGGAGGCACTGGGGGAGGGGAGTGAGCCGCCTTTCCATCATCAGGTGCCTGTAGGCACATGCCTACAGTGCCTTATGGTAAATCCGGCCCTGGGAACTAAAGATAATCTAAAAATAAATAGTTTCACTTGCGTGGGGCTTCTGCAAGCCCCTTGCAGCTGGCCTGTCCACAACGCTCCTCAACAATCCTCCGTTCTCCACAGCCAGCTACCTTAATTACTCGACTTGTAAGCTGAGGGGATGCCAAGCGTATCCTTTTTACGCGTTTCCGTCTGCAATAGCGATATTGTGGACTGAAATATAATTGCATCACATTGCAGAGTGATTATATAGTCCGTTGCAATAGAACGCAAGTGATGCAGTGTGGAAGGAGCTTCAAACTTTTAAAAGGAGTTAACCAAAAGGAAAGGTCCTTTACGTTTTGCAGAATGGTAGCGGAGTGTTATACATTACCTGCCCCCGGCGACAAAACAGGTCCTCTTCAATCTGATCAGATTGCAAGCGCCATGGGGCCAGCCAATCACCATGAGCAGGGCTGGATTTACCACAAAGCAGGAGGGTCAGCCATACTATGCCAGAAAAAAAACCCCTACATACAGGATCTTCTCAAAAAATTAGCATATTGTGATAAAGTTCATTATATTCTGTAATATACTGATAAACAGTAGACTTTCATATATTTTAGATTCATTACACACAACTGAAGTAGTTCCAAGCCTTTTATTGTTTTAACATTGATGATTTTGGCATACAGCTCATGAAAACCCAAAATTTCTATCTCAAAAAATTAGCATATTTCATCCGACCAATAAAAGAAAAGTGTTTTTAAAACAAAAAAGTAAACCTTCAAATAATTATGTTCAGTTATGCACTCAATACTTGGTCGGGAATCCTTTTGCAGAAATGATTGCTTCAATGCGGCGTGGCATGGAGGCAATCAGCCTGTGGCACTGCTCAGGTGTTATGGAGGCCCAGGATGCTTCGATAGCGGCCTTAAGCTCATCCAGAGTGTTGGGTCTTGCGTCTCTCAACTTTCTCTTCACAATATCCCACAGATTCTCTATGGGGTTCAGGTCAGGAGAGTTGGCAGGCCAATTGAGCACAGTAATACCATGGTCAGTAAACCATTTACCAGTGGTTTTGGCACTGTGAGCAGGTGCCAGGGTGTGCTGAAAAATGAAATCTTTATCTCCATGAAGCTTTTCAGCAGATGGAAGCATGAACCCACTTTTAAACCAGAAACAGCGGCAGAAGCGCCTGACCTGGGCTACAGAGAAGCAGCACTGGACTGTTGCTCAGTGGTCCAAAGTACTTTTTTTCGGATGAAAGCAACTTTTACATGTCATTCGGAAATCAAGGTGCCAGAGTCTGGAGGAAGACTGGGGAGAGGAAAATGCCAAAATGCCTGAAGTCCAGTGTCAAGTACCCACAGTCAGTGATGGTCTGGGGTGCCATGTCAGCTGCTGGTGTTGGTCCACTGTGTTTTATCAAGGGCAGGGTCAATGCAGCTAGCTATCAGGAGATTTTGGAGCACTTCATGCTTCCATCTGCTGAAAAGCTTTATGGAGATGAAGATTTCATTTTTCAGCACGACCTGGCACCTGCTCACAGTGCCAAAACCACTGGTAAATGGTTTACTGACCATGGTATTACTATGCTCAATTGGTCTGCCAACTCTCCTGACCTGAACCCCATAGAGAATCTGTGGGATAGTGTGAAGAGAAAGTTGAGAGACGCAAGACCCAACACTCTGGATGAGCTTAAGGCCGCTATCGAAGCATCCTGGGCCTCCATAACACCTGAGCAGTGACACAGGCTGATTCAGTGGCGGACATACGGCCGTGCAGGCCGTGCCGCCGCACGAGGGCCCCTGAAGTTCCGTTTTCTTCAGGGGCCCATTAAGTATTTTTTTTTTTTTATATTTTTTTTTTATTATTTTATTCCCCCGGGGGGCCCCCCGACTCCTATCCTCCCTCCCTCCCTCACCTCGGGGGGCCCCCCTCCCGATATGCGCAGCGGGAGAGCGAGCGAGCGGCATATGCAGGAAGTCTTCAGGGCTCTCCAGGCATCCGCTAGAGGCCCAGGCGCTTAGTCTCCAATATGTCTCCAGTTGGAGACATATTGGAGACTAAGCGGCTGGGCCTCTAGCGGATGCCTGGAGAGCCCTGAAGACTTCCTGCATTTGCTGAATTGCCGCTCGCTCTCCCGCCGCGCATATCGGGAGGGGGGCCCCCGAGGTGAGGGAGGGAGGGAGGATAGGAGTCGGGCCCCCCACCCGGATAGCTACCCACCGGGCTACCTAACCACCTACCCACCCGGCTACCTACCTAACCACCCACCCGGCTACCTACCTAACCACCCACCCGGCTCCCTACCGGGCTAGTTACCAACCCACCCACCAGGCTACCTACCTACCCACCCACCAGGCTACCTACCTAACCACCCACCCGGCTACCTACCGGGCTAGTTACCAACCCACCCACCAGGCTACCTACCTACCCACCCACACACCAGGCTACGTACCTACCCACCCACCGGGCTACCTACCTACCTACCGGGCTAGTTACCCACCCACCCACCAGGCTACCTACCCACCCACCCACCAGGCTACCTACCCACCAGGCTACCTACCCACCCACCCACCAGGCTACCAACCCACCCACCAGGCTACCAACCCACCCACCCACTCACCCACCCACTAGGCTACCTATCCACCCAACCATCCATGGGAGCTGCGCGCCGGATGGAGGCTGGGACAGGAGGTCTGCTGCTGCAGGTGAGTAAATGTTTTTGTTAATATATATTAGCAGGTGTATGTTCTGGGCAGGTCTGCCACATGATTGCATGTATTTTCTTTGCAAATCTGCCGACATGATTGCATGTATTTTCTGGGCATATCTGCCGACATGATTGCACGTATTTTCTGGGCATATCTGCCGACTTGTTTGCACGTATTTTCTGGGCATATCTGCCGACTTGATTGCATGTATTTTCTGGGCATATCTGCCGACTTGTTTGCACGTATTTTCTGGGCATATCTGCCGACTTGATTGCACGTATTTTCTGGGCATATCTGCCGACTTGATTGCACGTATTTTCTGGGCATATCTGCCGACATGATTGCACGTATTTTCTGGGCATATCTGCCGACATGATTGCACGTATTTTCTGGGCATATATGTGTATTTTCTTGAGAAAACCTGCACAATTATGTGAATTTTCTGGGGAAAGGGTCACCAAAACTTGGGCCCACTGTCTTTGCGTTGCACTTTTCAAGGGAACCTGAGGTGAGAATAATATTGAGGCTGCCATATTTCTCTCCTTTTAAGCAATACCAGTTGCCTGGCTGCCGTGCTGGTCCTCTGCCTCTTATTCTTTCAACCATAGACCCTGAACAAGCATGCAGCAGGTCAGGGGTTTCTGACAATATTGTCAGAACTGAGAAGCTGCATGCTTGTTGCTGGTGTAATTCAGTTTATTACTGCAGCCAAATAGATCAGCAGGGCCGCCAGGCAACTAGTATTGTTTAAAAGGAAATAAACCCTCACCCCGGGTTCGCTTTAAGTTACAGTTAGCTCCGCCCTCATCCGGTCATTGCCACGCCCATTTTTTGCCGCGGCGCGCTTAGCGCGCAGCAGGTTGAAGCCACGCCCATATTTTGCCGCGGCAGGTCATAGGGGGCCCACAATTACAATTTTGCACAGGGCCCCACTGCTGGCTGTGTCCGCCACTGGGCTGATTGCCTCCATGCCACGCCGCATTGAAGCAGTCATTTCTGCAAAAGGATTCCCGACCAAGTATTGAGTGCATAACTGAACATAATTATTTGAAGGTTGACTTTTTTTGTTTTAAAAACACTTTTCTTTTATTGGTCGGATGAAATATGCTAATTTTTTGAGATAGGACATTTGGGTTTTCATGAGCTGTATGCCAAAATCATCAATATTAAAACAATAAAAGGCTTGAACTACTTCAGTTGTGTGTATTTGAATCTAAAATATATGAAAGTCTAATGTTTATCAGTACATTACAGAAAATAATGAACTTTATCACAATATGCTAATTTTTTGAGAAGATCCTGTATATAAGTAGATAAATACGCGTACGTTAAAAAAGGGCGCCGGGAAAAAAGGGCGCAGGGTTTTAAAAGATAATCATGAATAACGTTTAAAAAAAATTGTGTTATATTTCGTTTAAAAATAATGTTTTATAAAGTTATAAATCATTAAATAATGTGTATAAAATCGGCAATTTTAAAAACGTTAATCTTCCCTGTTTAAAAATTGAAATTTATAATAACGTTTTATAAAACATTAATAAGAATTTTACTAAAGCTATACCTAACCCTACTCTCACACAAAACCCTCCCTGTACCTATCCCTAACCCCTAGACCCCCCTGTTGGTGCCTAACCCTAAGACCCCCCTGTTGGTGCCTAACCCTAAGACCCCCCTGTTGGTGCCTAACCCTAAGACCCCCCTGGTGGTGCCTAAACCTAAGACCCCCCTGGTGGTGCCTAACCCTAAGACCCCCGTGTTGGTGCCTAACCCTAAGACCCCCCTGTTGGTGCCTAACCCTAAGACCCCCCTGTTGGTGCCTAACCCTAAGACCCCCCTGTTGGTGCCTAACCCTAAGACCCCCCTGTTGGTGCCTAACCCTAAGACCCCCCTGTTGGTGCCTAAACCTAAGACCCCCCTGTGATAAGCATTAATAACGTTTTAAAAAAATATGGTGCGGTTTTTCGTTTAAAAATGCAAAAAAAAAAAAAATTTGTACGGTTTTTCGTTTAAAAGTAATGTTTTAAAAAATATTGTACTGTTTTTCGTTTAAAAATAATGTTTTAAAAATTATAAATCATTAAATAATGTGTAATCATGAGAAACAGTTATAAAACATTAAAAGTCTCCGGGCGCCGCTTTTAAAACGTTATTTTTCTCCGGCGCCCTTTTTTCCTGTTGGGCGCCGATTTAAACGATATTTATTATGGGAGTGAATGGCAGCGCCCTTTTTGTCCACCTGCCTCATGCGCCCAAATTTCCTGCTTCCGATAAATACTACTTACAGAACACATGTATTGTACTGTCCACATTTTGATTTCAGCGAACTTTATATAGTAAATGAAGAGCATTATGTTCCCTGCAGTCTCCATGTCTTTTTCCCACGGTCTGGGGCTAAATCCTGATGTCTTTTCTTTCCTTAGTTCTCCTCCAATCTGCTGTGTCATTGTGGCTTGCTTTCTAACCATGTGTCAGCAGCACAGGATCATGTTTCAGCCAAGCCTCTCACACTGCAGTGTGCTCAGACCAATCAGAGAGGAGCAGGACTGTGGGAGGGGAGATGACAAGCTTCCCTTTCTCTGTCTTTGGCATCGGTAAGAGAATAGAGCTTGGTATACTGAGATAAGATAATTACAGCAGAGACATTTCTGAATAGATAGGAGAGCTTGCACTGCAGGGTGAGGTTCTTGGCAGCATTATAAATATAGTGCAGTGTTTAAATTAAATTTGATTTTGTGGCTGACAATCCTGCTATAAGGCGTGACTCAACCTAGCACTTCTGTTAAGACATGTAACGATCGGTGAAGCACAGAGAGGATCTGATTACCGGTGATCTGCAGTATCACTGGAAATACAGATGTATACCCGATTATAAGTGATCTGCAGTATCAGCGATAATCCTATATACCAGCTAACCTCTGTTCACCTGAGTAGAGTGTAGTGTTTTGGTGTAACAGTAACACTTTGAGGACAAGCCTCAGCGCAGTCAGGAGTACTGCACAGATTCCTTCCGCAGACCCGGACTCTCCAAGACGGGAGGAGTCGGGCTGACAGCAGGAAGGATTGTCTGAAAGTAACCCTCAGGAGGAAGGGTCGCTAACAGAGCGAGGAACCGCCTCTAACGGTAAGGTCGGTTCTCGAGGTCGGACAAGCCAGGTCGTACACACACGGACAGATACAGTACAAGATCAGAAGACAAAAGGCGGAGTCTAAGTACAGGCAGGGTTCGGCAACGGGGTATCAGAAATATCGAGGTGCAAGATCAGAGTTCAGGAGGATAGTCAGGCAAGCAGGAAGTCATAACAGATAATCACAATCAAACTAGTACTTTTAAGCTATCAACAGAATCTAGCTAAGTGTAGGATTACAGCTCCAGCTGGTCCCGGCACACTTGCGGATCTGACTACGGACCTGGGTGCTCCCACGTATGTGATCGCAACGCCAGACAAAGAGCAAGTGAACAGCCAGCAGTATATATACACAAGGACCTCTCCAGGACCTCCCTAATTGCTGGACCAATGAGAATTGTGGAAAATGTCAGCTGACCCGCCTGGTCAGCTGACTCACTTCTGGCTGTTATTTAAACTCAGCCTCTGTGCTCGCGCGCGTGTAACTCTGAATCTTGGTGGACTATCAGTCCCAGCCACAACAGTACTGTTTTGTAATGTATCTAGTGAACTGAGTGCGGAAGCCTCCTCCAATGCGGATTCCGCCGTTCCCAATGCGGATTCCGCCGTTCCCAATGCGGATTCCGCCGCTCTGTCTATGCGGCATGCGGCGCTTTTTCCGCGTTGTGACGCCATGCTGGACGCGGAAACAGCCGCCTCACCTTGAGAGACAGCGGCTTTTCCGCGTTTCATCACAAGACAGAGGCAGAGGACCTAGGCTGAGTCATAGATACTTGTATCCGTATGCTCGATCCCCTATTGCCTGATGAAGCAGGTCTACACCTGCGAAAAGCGTATAATATCAACCTGTTGTTGTGTCTGCTTGGAGGAGGAAGTCCAAAACTGCCTCCCCTGGGTTTTTTTTCCCCCAAGTTTTAGCTACTTTTATATTTTTGGTGCCTCTGTTCCTTTCCACATTGTTCGAGTCCACCCATGATGGAAGGCAAAACAGGGTCGGTAACAGATCTGACAGACACAGTACAAAATCGGCAGGCAAATATGAAGTTTAGTAAACAGGCAGAGGTCGGCAACAATCAGATTGGCAAAGGTACAGAAACCTTAGGCAAAAGCTAAGTGAGTGTTCAGGCAGAGGTCGGCAACAGATCAAATTGGCAAAAGTACAGAATCGTTTGGCAAAGGGTAGTCAGAGGATCAAACAGAAATCAAACACAGTATATCAATCAGTAATAATAATAATAGGCTAACTAGTGTGGACAGGGCCGGGCCGAGGCATAGGCTGGAGAGGCTCCAGCCTCAGGGCGCAGTGTAGGAGGGGGCGCACAATTCATTCAGCTGTCATTCCTAATTGTGTATGAAGCAGAAAGAAATAAGAAAAGGGGATACATAGCAGTGACTGCAAGCCAGATGACTAGAGATTAAGGTGTTGGGGAGGTTGTGGGCCCTGTGGCCCTCTTAGTCTAATAGCAATCAGCATGTGACGTCTGGGGTGGGAGGTATGGAGGGGCGCACTTTGGTGTCTCAGCCTTGGGTGCTGGAGGACCTTGTCCCTGCTCTGAGTGTGGAATCCCCAGGGTCCTGCCAGTTCAAAGCACACAAGGATCTGACTAAGGTCTGAAGCCTTTACTGCGAAGTGTTAGCTAGAGCAGACAGTGAGCAAGTGTCAGCACAGCTCTTATATAGCCTGGGTAAGCAGGCAACCACGCCCCTAAGCCGCTTGGCCAATGAGGCACTGGAGGTGGAGCCATACGTGTCAGCTGACAAGTGATCAGTTGACACGCTTCCTTAGAGTATAAGAAGGGCGTCGCCGACAGTGCATGTGTCCACCCTCATTTGCAGTCTGAGAATCATGCGGCCGGATCTCTGCATGAACGCTGCTGACACCATCCCTGACAATGCAGGCAGCCGCACCGGAAGTCCCAGATGCGCTGCCAGCGGAGGCAGCAGAAACTGACATGGTAAGCGCAGGAGTACTGACAGTGACTTCTTAAGTGGGGACAGGTCTAATCTTCACACCTGCCCTTACAGTGGTTGCAGTGGTAATCCATGTTTGTGAGTATAACTTTATATAGCTACCTCTCATTACCCACATCATTCCAGGACATACTGCACCATATTGGGCTCTCGGAGTTCTCTCTCGTTTTCTCATTCCTACGCAGCAAGAAAAATCAAATACCTGTATTCGGGCTCCAGTTTAGGGGACCCAGCAGAAAACTTCCTAGGCAAATTCACAGTGGTGTAGCTATGGAGCTATGGGCCCCGATGCGAGTTTTACATGCCCCCCCCCCCCCCCAGCACTCTATATGTAACACTTGATATGACGCAACAAAATCTGCCAAGGTCTTCCACGGTGTCAGAGGTGCAAGAAGGGGATGGGGAACAGTTTATTAATGATCACTACTATTCAAAGCATCTATAGAAGTGATTATTACCAGCACAGGACCAATAAATAGATAATACTTTGGTTGAGGAAAAGCCCCATGGGGCCCCTCTGACCCAAGGGCCCCGATCCGGTTGCTACCTCTGCAACCCCTATTGCTACGCCACTGGAAAATCAGCTAATATGATTGGGCGGACGGCACCCTTTCAAACCACGCTCACACTATTCGGCCAATCACAATGCTTCGTGCTGTAGAGGGTGCTGTGATTGGAGAACTGTTCCCTATGAGGTTTCCTGCTGGGTTCCCTAAAGTAGCCCAGCGCCAATATTTCTCCTTGTTTTTTTTCTTCCTTCATTACCGCCACAAGACGTCTGCACACACAGCAACCAGTTATTACTTCCTTCCTGTACAGAAATCTTCACCCAGCCTTCCAGTCATCTCTGCTCTACAGCTGCACGCTGGCACACTTGTCAGAAACGCCAGGAAAAATCTTCCAATAAGAGGAAATGAACTCTGTAATTACTATTGGACTAGTTAGACTGTCGCAAAATAATTCCCATTCTCCTGCTACTAAGTTACCACAGTAATAAAAAGAGAAAAGAAAAGAAATACATCTATATCAGTGTGCTGCAGCTGTTTCCTGAATTATTCTATGAATTCTTGCCTCTGAGCGACTTGGGCCCATAACTTCTCATGAGTGCTCTTAAAAGAGATATTTTTGAACCTTATCAATAAAATGCCTGCGATGCGACTTAAAGCTAATGTTAAAAGCGTAAAAAAATAAACCACATACTCACCTATGGAAAGGGAAGGCTCTGGGTCCTTTATAGAGCCTTCCCGCTCCTCTCCCGGTCCCTGCGTTCCAGCGACGTCACCCCGTTTTTAATCCCACGCCGCTGGAGGCAGGGGCGTTTCTGGGTGATATAGCACCTATGGCACACACTTAAATTGCGCTCCGAACCCTGAATTTGACAAAGAGACAAATTTATCTCTAATCAAATCTGATTGAACATTCATCTGCAGGTCAGACAATTATCTGCAGATCTGAAGATCCATCCTGGTGGATCTGATGATGAATGTCTGTTAAACAAGGTGTGCATGAGAATCTGCAGATCTCATAGACTATGAATGCATTTTACAAAACCAGATCTTTTGCAGATACTGATCTGTTGCATGTGTACAGCATCTTTGTGTGCAGCATCTTGCAAAGGTTTCTGTCGGATGGAGAGTTCAGCTCCATAGAATAGACTGTGAAGGTATGGCTCCCATACTACATGGAAGGGGGTAAAATTGGTCTGTGATCTTTCATTTTCCAAAGACTTTTATCTGATTTGTGTACCCACCTTTTGTCTTAGTGCCTATGCAGTTTTGATTGCATGATAATGTGAATTGACCGAATAACTCATAACTATAGGGTAGGGGCAGGTGGCAATGTATAAGAGTGCCTACAGCTGAGGGCCCAATGAAAGTTTTGCTATAGGGCCCCATGATCTCTAGCTACGCTATTGCTGCTATATATGCATACCTTCCAACTTTGTAAGATAAGAAAGAGGAACGCTTAAGCCACACCCCTGCCACACCCCTGATCACACCCCTGCCACACCCCTGATCACACCCCCAGCACGACCCTGGTTATCGTTTATATTTGTTTTACAATTCAAACCACACTGGTCCTTTATCTTTGTTAGTTTTCCTTCATCTTCACATTTGGGAATAAGAAATATATCAATGTGAAGTATGGGAATAAAGTTTAGAGTCAACTAAACACATTGTTCAGTAGAAAATTACATATATTTACATAGATCTGTACATGAGGACACATGAGGAAGAATGAGGGGCAGACGAATCGGGCACCCAAAGAGGGACTGTCCCTCTGAAAGAGGGACAGTTGGAAACTATGTATACGTCATTTCAGGTACACTTTAACCCATTCAGGTTCCGTCGTTTTCATGTGAGAAATGTTCACCTCCCATTCATTAGCCTATAACTTTATCACTACTTATCACAATGCACTGATCTATTTTTTCCGCCACCAATTAGGCTTTCTTTGGGGGGTACATTTTGCTAAGAGCCACTTTACTGTAAATGCATTTAAACAGGAAGAATAAGAAAAAAATGGAAAAATTCATTATTTCTCAGTTTTCAGCCATTATAGTTTTAAAATAATACATGCCTCCATAATTAAAACTCACGTATTGTATTTGCCCATATGTCCCGGTTATTACACCATTAAAATTATGTCCCTATCACAATGTATGGCGACAATATTTTATTTGGAAATAATGGTGCATTTTTTCCATTTTGCATCTATCACTATTTACAAGTTTAAAACAAAAAAAAATATAGAAATATTTTATCTTTACATTGATATTTAAAAAGTTTAGACCCTTAGGTAAATATTTACATGTTTTTTTTTTTTTATTGTAATGGATTTTTTTTTTATAGTAAACATTTTATTTGGGTACTTTTGGGAGGGTGGGAGGTAAACAATAGATTTATAATGTAAATGTGTGTTAATTCTTTTTTTTTTTTTTCAGGTGTAGTATTACTTTTTGAGTTTGTTTACATGACGTCACTCTAAGCGTAGCACACGCTTAGAGTGACACATCGGGAAGGGAACGGCCAGAAAAGGCGCAGCTTCCGAGAGAAGCTGTCGCTTTTTCAGCGGGGGAGAGGAATCAGTGATCGGGCTCCAAAGCCCGATACATTGATTCCTTGGCTACCGAATCCACGGCCGGGAGTGCGCGTGCACGCGCACGATCGGCCGCGGTAGCGCGCAGTAGCGCGCATGGTTCCTGGACGTAGAAAGTACGTCCAGGAACCAAAATAGGTTAAAGGATACCCGAAGTGACATGTGACATGATGAGATAGACATGTGTATGTACAGTGGCTAGCACACAAATAACTATGCTGTGTTCCTTTTTTTCTTTCTCTGCCTGAAAGGGTTAAATATCAGGTATGTAAGTTGCTGACTCAGTCCTGACTCAGACAGGAAGTGACTACAGTGTGACCCTCACTGATAAGAAATTCCAACTATAAAAAACTTTCCTAGCAGAAATTGGCTTCTTAGAACAAGAAAGAGGTAAAAAGGGGAATCTATTATCAGTGAGGGTCACACTGTAGTCACTTCCTGTCTGACTCAGGACTGATTACATACCTGATATTTAACCCTTTCAGGCAGAGAAAGAAAAAAAGGAACACAGCCTAGTTATTTGTGGGCTAGGCACTGTACATACACATGTCTATCTCATCATGTCACATGTCACTTCGGGTATCCTTTAAAGATCAACTGAAGTGAGAGGGATATGGAGGCTGCCATATTTATTTCCTTTTAAAGAATACCAGTCGCCTGGCTGTCCTGCTGATCTATTTGGCTGCAGTAGTGTTTGAATAACATCAAAAACAAGTATGCAGATGATCCTGTCAGATCTGACAATATTGCAAGAAACACCTTATCTGCTACATGCTTGTTCAGGGGCTATTGCTAAAAGTATTAGAGGCAGTGCCGAATTTACCATAAGGCACTGTAGGCACATGCCTACAGGCACCTGATGATGAAAAGGCGTCTCACTTCCCTCCCCAAGCGCCTCCCTCTCTCCTTTCCTAAGTCCTGATGAGTGTAAATGAGAGGTAACTCACCCAGCTCTCGGCATTCCACTGACCAGATCTCCCTTCAGTCAGGGGCATCTCTAACCACTTAATACTGAGGTGCCTCTAGCTACATAATACTTGGGGGCACCACTAGTGACTTAATTTTGAGGGTACTTGTGGCTACCTAATATTAAGGTGCACCTGTAGGTACCTATAACGGACAAGGGAAGTAAGGGAGAAGTGACAGCAGGGCCAGCCAGCACACTTGTGGTGTGGTTTGGTGGGAGTTTGTAGGTTCATGGAGGGTGAGTCTTGGGTGCCAGGACATCTGTGCCTATAGGCTCCTGTGAGGTAAATCCGGGCCTGATTAGAGACAGAGGATCTGCAGGATAGCCAGGCAATTGGTATTGCTTTACCAGGGCCGGGCCGAGGCATAGGCAGGAGAGGCTCCAGCCTCAGGGCGCAGTGTAGGAGGGGGCGCACAATTCATTCAGCTTTCATTCCTAATTGTGTTTGAAGCAGAAAGAAATAAGAAAAGGGGATACATGGAAGTGACTGCAAGCCAGATAACTAGAGATTAAGGTGTTGGGGGCCCTGGGAATCAGTGTGTGACGGCTGGGGTGGAGGGATGGAGGGGCGCACTTTGGTATCTCAGCCTTGGGTGCTGGAGGACCTTGTCCCGGCTCTGTGCTTTACTACTTAAGTAGTAGTTGAAATTTACAGCCTGTTTTGATGGCTATCTGGCTGCCAGGGCGTCGATTTCAACTTACCGCTGCTGCGCGCATCTGCCGTTTTCGTCGCTCCCACTGATTTGGCTGCTGAATCCCGCCGTCTCCCGCCGCAGCTCACTCACTCTGCCTGTCTATGACGGCAGGGCCCTGTGAGCAGGTCAGGAGCTGATTTCATTGGCTCCTGGCCCTGTCTTTCAACCTAAGCGACTCCCATTGGCTTACATTGAAAGACAGGGTCAGGAGCCAATGAAAGCTCACAGGACCTGCTCACAGGGCTCTGCCGTCATAGAGACGGCAGAGAGGGTGGCCCAGGTTCCCGATGTGCGGCGGTTGCAGCGGGTATGTGGGGCGATTCGTCAGGTTTCCGCCGTTTCTGTACCAGCAGTCTCTGGTCCTTAAGGGGGCCAAGACCGCTGGTACTTAAAGAGACACTGAAGTAAAAAAAAAAATATGATATAGTGAATTGGTTGTGTACTATGAATAATTACTAGAAGATTAGCAGCAAAGAAAATATTCTCATCTTTTTATTTTCAGGTATATAGTGTTTTTTCTAACATTGCATTATTCTATAATATGTGCAGATTACACAACACGCAAATCTGTATGTGGTATGCACCAATGGGGGAAAAAACAAAAATATCAACGTAGTGACGTGCCAAGACTCAAATCACCTGTGCACTTTCAGGTGACTAGTAAAGTCCAGTTTCCAAAGGAGTCGGCACCGTCTTAGTAAAATAGCTCTTTATTCCATATTAAAGATTAAAATAGAACAGCATGGTTCTATTTTAACCTTTAATATGGAATAAAGAGCTATTTTACTAAGACGGTGCCGACTCCTTTGGAAACCAGATTACACAACACTCAGCATTCAAAATGAGTCTTTCAGAGCAGTCTGTGAACTAATGACCTCTCCTCTAGCAGAGGAAAAGTAAATAGTCCAGGAACAGTTGAGATAATAAAAGTCAGATAACAGCCCTCTCCACGACTAACTTAGTCGGAGAGCTTAATGGCTTGTTTGCATAGAGATAACAACTGGATTTTCTCAACTCTTCCTGTACTGGAAACAATTAGACGGATGTATCTGATCTTAATGTTTTATTTCTTAGCTGTGCTACACATACAAATCATAATATCATCATTTTTTTCGCTTCAGTGTCTCTTTAAGTGGTTAAATAAGATTAATCTTTTTTTTTAAACTCTAAATTTGTTATTCTTGGTTAAAGAGGAACTTCAGCCTAAACAAACACACTGTCATTAAGTTACATTAGTTATGTTAATTAAAATATATAGGTAATATAATCACTCTGTTTTAAAAGAACAGGCACATTTTTGTGATTTTATGAGGGCAGCCATCTTTTTGGTTGAAAGAAGGTGACAGGGAGCATGAGACACAGTTCCAACTGTCCTGTGTCCTGATCACCCTTCCTAGTTGCTAGGCAAAAAGAACAACAGCATCAGAAATTTCATCATGCTTTGCACAGCATCAGGGGAAAAAAGCCCAGGCAGTTTTCTTTGATGGGGCGGAGCTTAGCTAAAAATGCAGCTAAAAATGAGGCTTATGTAAGAAAAACAAAGCTCTGATGCTGTGAAACTGTTAAAGAAACACCAGGCCTTTTCAGTGCTGCTGAGTAGATTTTTAGTCTGGAGGTTCACTTTAAGTATATCAAGCCTGAATACCCCCTTGTAACATCAGAAGTACCCCCCTGGGGTACCTAGGATTTAAATGATCTTTATAAAATGATAAAAAACGTGCAGAAGGGGGAGCCGTTTCCATGCGCCGTCCCTTCTATTACCGTGTCCATTGTAGTGGGTTGCAGAGGTCACCTTGGCAGTTCTCACATCCTCAATGCTGGACAGCTCATGTGAAAAGACACATTCATTTCTCTGTGTTTATCATCGCTGTAAAACAGATGGTGCAATATGTACTGAGCGTGATGTGCAGGCGCTGTGATGTAACTAACAGTTCTAACAGTCATTTCCTTTTTGTGAGAACATTTTTTTTATTATTGGTTTTATACAAATATAATATGTAGGTAGAAAAAAAACAAAGCAGGGGCGCTAGGATCCTAAGAGATCTGGGGCACTTTTGTGCACGCCAGCCCAAAAATGGGTGTGGCCACGCACAAGAATGTGGGTGTGGACATAGGTGGAGCCAAATGTACCTAAACTTAACAGCGGTCTAAGTAGGTCTGCACGCGAGGTGGGCGGGTGCGGGCGAGCGAGGTGGGCGGGTGCGGGCGAGCGAGGTGGGCGGGTGCGGGCGCGCGCCTGCGTTAGGCGCACGCTTGGCGTGTGGCGGTTCGTGCGCGCGCATGCGCACTGGCGGTGGCCGTAGACCTAGAGCCCGTTTTTAAACGGGCTGGGTCTACTAGTAGTAATATAATATAATAGTCCAAATATAACAAACAGAACAGAGGAAACATTGAGGTTGATGCAGAAAAGACTGGTAACTTTGCACACCACACAGCAATGTTACTGGCCTGTTCTGAACCTAGTAATGCTCATTGCGGCGATGGTTGCCGACCGGCGGCTCCCCCAGGACCCTCAATGCCAATCAGCGTGAAGTCCTGTTCTGCAGGAGATCGCGCGCATGCGCTGTCTATTTATATAGCACTGCGATCTACAGCAGCACTGTACTGGGGACAGCCCTGTGACGCAGCTGTCCCCCTGGGAGGCTCAGGAGCGATCGGCTGTCATAAGCTGGCGGGAGGAGGGAGGGGTGGCAAAAATAAATAAATAGAAAAATAGTGATATTTAAAAAAAAAAAAAAAAAGTAATACAAAATAAACAAAGCAGCAGTGATCAGAGCCCACCAATAGAAAGCTCTGTTGGTGGGCAGAAAGTGTGTGTGGGGGGGATTCATTTGTGTGCTGAGTTGTGTGGCCCTGAAGCAAGCCCTTAAAGCTGCAGTGGCCTAAATTGTAAAAAAAAAAAAAAAAGTCACTAGGGGGGTGTAAGCCTACGGTCCTGAGTGGTTAACCAATTAATGGCAAACTGACTTAAAATGTCCTGTTTGAGCCTGTTAACGGCAACAGGACGTTTTAGTAAATCGCTCGCTCCCTCCACCGTTCCGCATGTGTGCGCCCCGCTCCCTCCGCCGTTGCCCGTCGAGTCTCTGTGTTCCGTGATTAGGGAAGAGGTCCTTTACCCAATCGCAATGCCTGGAATAAATGGACGTGACCACGATCAGCGGCCACGTCCATTCATAAAACAGGAAGCCGTCACAGTTCACTAAAATGTAAAAAAAAAGTGAACACTTCCTAAACAGGAGAGTGTTCACTAGCGCCATCTTGTGGCCAAAAAGTAAAATTATACATACACATACACTTATACACAATATAAATAAAATTAATAACTTACACTTCCAAAGCCCCCCCCCCCCCCAAAAAAAAAACACTTCAAAAAATCAAATAAAAAAAATACATTAAGGCCTAGTGCACACCAGAGCGGTTCCGCTGCGTTTTGCGATCCACTTGCGGGTGCGGATCCACTAGGGTAATGTATTTAAATGGGCTGGTGCACACCAGAGCGGGAGACGTTTTGCAGAAGCGCATACTCCCGGGCTGCTGCAGATTTCGGATTGCGGAGGCGTTTCTGCCTCCAATGTAAAGTGTAGGAAAAACGCAAACCGCTCTGAAAAACGGCACTTCAGAGCGGTTTTGCCGGCGTTTTTGTTACAGAAGCTGTTCAGTAACAGCTTTACTGTAACAATGTATGAAATCTACTACACCAAAAACGCTTCCCAAAACCGCAAAATGCTAGCTTAAACGCTACAGAAAAATAAGAAAAAGCATTTCAAAATCTGCTAGCATTTTGCGGATCTGCTAGCGGTTTTTGGTATGCACCAGGCCTAATAGTTGCTTTAGGGACTCAGCTTTTATATTTATGATGAACCTGCTCTGGCAGGGAGTGAGCACAATGCTGCCAGGCAGACCTCCATGAATTCAGCATAAGGGCCACGCTACACTATCTTTGGAAATTATACGCTCTGATGTCTCGTCTTTACGAGTGCTGCGTCTTGACGTACAGAATCCACAACACGCTGGGCTGATATGCTAAATACTGCAGCTGTCAGCCTTCTACGCACATGCTTCCTAGAGCCACAACAACAACACCCCAGTCCTCCCCTTCCTCTCCTCCTCGCTGCTGTACTTCAGTGCACACACAGCGCATTGGGCAGTTTTGCTTGTTTTGTTTTTTTCTTGCTATTGCTAAGTTACATTTGAATTGGACTTTGTTTTTAGAATATATTAATTCTATAACATAATGATTTAGCAGAGCTGGGCTAAGGCTGAGGCTAGATAGGCTCTAGCCTATGGGTGCACGGCTTTAAGGGCGCAGGAAGTGGTGCTGACATCTATTCTCCCTCTCTCCTCGGCCCCCTCCTGCAGTGTGTGGCAGCAATACTGGGGGGGGGAGGGATAGAGGAGGCACATCTAACTACAATACTAGGGGTGAGAAGGGGGGCATCAGGGAGGGGGACATTACTGGGGGCGTATTTGCTACCTATACTGGGGCTGGCACAGTTCGGGGGGGTGGGGGGACACTTTGAGTTTTCCGCCTCTAGTACTAGAGAACCTTGTCCCGGCCCTGTGATTTAGATAGACAAAGCTTAGACAGGGAGCACACTTGGCACGATTGTGCGCAATTGCCCCACACCCCGAGTGTAAGTCAATGGGATGAATCAAACGTGAAAGGCAACTTCGGATGGGGGGAGCCAAAAGCCTGCAGAATAAAATCGCATGCTGCGTGCAAGTACCGTGTTTTCCTACCGTTCACCGTCGTTCACCGCATTTTAATCCCTATTCTTCCCGTCTTCTGACCCTGAACCAGCATGCAGATTGGTGGAAATTCCCAAGCAACACTCCCTGAAGCCAAAATCATTTTCACATCGAAAATGCTACTTTCTATTTTGAGAAACTATGTGCGAAAAAAAAACACATAGTATTTTCGCAATATGGTCAAAAGGAAACTCATTTTTCTTTCCCATGTGTAAATTTGTGGAAAATCACAAACGTATTATAAAATTATTTTCGATGGCATTTTTGCTCAAAAGTCAAATTTGACATTATTTTCATAAAAATTAATGCAAAAAGAATATCTTTAGGTTCCCTTAGCCCCCTTGGTGTTATGATTCTTTCCGGATTTTAGGGCCTAAAAGCGGTGCAATTTTTTTTTGCACCCTTTAAGACCCTAAAACCTGGAAAAAAATCATGCTGCCAGGGAGCTTAAAAACCAACTTAAATGGCAGAATTGAAGGAGGAAGTGGTGGTCTTACCTCCCACAAGCAGACACGACAACGACTGTGATTCAGACAGTCAAACACATTTATTAGAAACTCCCCAAAAAAATTTTGCAACGCGTTTCCATACCTCCCAACTTTTTGAGGTGAGAAAGAGGGATACTTAAGCCATGCCCCTGCCACACCCCTGATCACGCCCCCTTCACACCCCTAGTTATGCAAACCATAAAAATGTCATAAGAAAAATATGTTCTTTTATAATTCAAACCACGCTGGTACTTTCTATTTTGGTTCATTTTCCTTCATATTAACATTTTAAAATTCATAATATATCAATTTAAAGGATGGGAATAAAGTTTAGAGTCAATCAAACACAGTTTTAGTAGAGAAATATATGTATTTACATAGAAAGAGGGACAAAGTCCTGACAGAGGGACAAATGAGGAGGAGAGAGGGACAGAGGGACAGGGCTCCCAAAGAGGGACAGTTGGGAGCTGTGATAGGACTAAAGACAGAAAGCCGAGTGGCAGCCACGGAGGTTGGAGGGAGACATCATCATGGGCAGCCTGGTGCAGACAAGTCTCGGTAGCAATCCCTCTAATAGCTTATTTAGGAAGCGGGCATCCAAACCCAGTCCTCAACTACCACCAACAGTGCATGTTTTGCAGGAAACCACAAACCTTCACAGGTGAGGTAATTAGTGTCCCAGCAGAGCTGATTAACTACCTCTGTTGATTTCCACAAAATATGCACTGTTGGTGGGCCTTGAGGAGAGGGTGGGGAAGCCTTGCCCTAGGAGAGAGATACAGAGGGAGGAAGGCAGTGGGCCCCTGCTCCTGTCCCTCTGCACCCGTTGTATAAGAGAAGGGGAGCACACAGGAAGAAGGGCCTCTACCAGGGGATAAAATTTATAGTGGTGGGGGGACCACCAGGAGGCCATAAGTAGGGAACATTAGACCATAGGTTCTCAACGTGTGGTACGCGTACCTCAGGGGGTACTTCTGAGGGTTCTAGGGGGTACTCGGGCTTGATTATACTTAACCAAAAATAACAAATTTAGAGTTTTAGAATGAAAATGATAAATCTTATTTAAACAGCACCAAATTAGTATTTTAGCTAATTAAAAGCAATAGTAAATGCTTTGAAATGGTTTAGAACCAATTATAATGTACTACGATTAAATATATATTTGTCAAGGGGTACGTGTGATAATGTTTACTATGCTAGGGGGTACTTGGTGAGTACAGGGTTTTAAAAGGGGTACATACCAATAAAATGTTGAGAAACACTGCATTAGACCACCAAGGGAGCCATATAGGGATAGGGGCTGGGACTGCCATGAAAGCTGGAGCTGCCGTGGGGCTTGACCTATGCATCTGGGCTGGGGTTGCCACGAAAGGGCCTCTGGGTTGTGTTTTTCCCACAGGCCAAAAAGGTTCCAGTCCTCCCCTGTTCAGGATTGGCGAGGTCAGGTGGATGGAGACGGGACTAGCTTCTGTAGAATCCAGCAGCTTCACTCCACCGAGATAAGTATCTAACTTTTTATATATTTAAACTCACAGGTTTGCTCTGCACGTGTTCATCTGAGCTCTGGTGGTGAACATAGTTGCTGGCAAGTCACTCTAGAAAAGATGGAAGTTGTTGAAGGCTTGTAGCTGCAGTTTTGCACGTATTGGGTGAGAAGATGCGTGTCAATGAATGATCTCCGCATGAGCCTCATCATTTGGGAAAGAAGCCATAAATCTACCTTAAGAAGGTGTATAAACCCAGCACAAGTCGAGCTCTGAGGAGATGAATGGACTAATCATGTCTGCCATAGTGGCTCAGGTATGAGGTAGCTGCAGCAATTACACCACCCAACGTGTTCATTCATATTCGGTCTTGTATTGCAGCCCAAGGCAAACATGATGACTGGATGAAGGAACGCCTAGAAAAGTGTAAGTATCAAGGTGGATGAACGAGTTTATCATTATTTAGAGAAGTTTACATTTTTTTTACTTTTATATACTAAATTAATATACAACCCATGACATTTTAGTACTTCCTCCGGAAGGAGGAAGCGTAGTAGTCACGTGACCGCAAATTGGAACGTGGCCGGAGGTTCCCCCGTGGGAAGCATTAACCACTTAAGGACTGCAGTCTTAAAACCCCTTAAAGCGTATCCGAGATGAAAAATTAACTATAATAGGTAACTTGTCTATATATCTTATCTAAAGTTGAGATAGTTTACACAGCAAATCTAGCTGCACACAGCCTCAACAGCTGATGATGAATTATTCCTGTGATACAATGAGAGCGGCCATGTTCTGTTTGTCATCATTACACAGGTAATCTGCAACTGCATCTCCAGCCCTCAGCTCACTCCCTCCTCCTCCTCCCTCCTCCCCTCTGCCTTTGAAATCACTGGCTAGTACCCTTCTCCTCCTCCTGCCCAGACTGAGCTCCCATAAGCCCTTGCTACATGGGTCTGAGTGCCTTGGCATTTTGGAGAAGTTGTGGGCAAGGCTTGTTTAGTTTATAGGGAGTTAGAGTATTAAAACAAACAAAAAAAGTATTTGGCTTGAGGAATGCCCTATAAACTATATGTAAGGAACACAATTATGCAATGAGTAAAAGTTCATCTCGGATCCACTTTAACCACTTAACATCTCAGTCGTTTTCAGCTTATGCATCCGAGCAATGTTCACCTCCCATTCATTAGCCTATAACTTTATCACTACTAATCACAATGAACTGATCTATATCTTGTTTTTTCCGCCACCAATTAGGCTTTCTTTGGGGGGTACATTTTGCTAAGAGCCAATTTACTGTAAATGCATTTTAACAGGAAGAATAAGAAAAAAAATGAAAAAATTCATTATTTGTCAGTTTTCGGCCATTATAGTTTTAAAATAATACATGCCTCCATAATTAAAACCCACGCATTGGTATTGCCCATTTGTCACGGTTATTTCACCATTTAAATTATGTCCCTATCACAATGTATCGCGCCAATATTTTATTTGGAAATAAAAGAGCATTTTTTCCGTTTTGCATACATCACTATTTACAAGCTTATAAAAAAAAAATAGAGAGAAATATTTCATCTTTACATAGATATTTAAAAAGTTTAGACCCTTAGGTAAATATTTATGTTTTTTTTTTTTTTTATAGTAATGTTTTTTTTGTTTTTTTTTATTAAACATTTTATGTGGGCATTTTTGGGAGGGTGGGATATAAAAGTGTTTTATTTGGGGAAATATTGGTGTAGTGTAATGTTTTTGGGTATTTGCTTGTAGTTTTACTTTTTGGCCACAAGATGGCAATCTCGATTTTTTTTACATGACGTCACTCTAAGCGTACAATGTATGCTTAGAGGGACACAGCTTCAGAAAGAGCGAAGCTTCCGAGAGAAGCTGTCGCTTTTTCAGCGGGGGAGAGGAATCAATGATCGGGCTCCCCAGCCCGATACATTGATTCCGTGGCTACCGACTCCGCGGCCGGGAGTGCGCGTGCACGCGCGCGATCGGCCGCGGGAGCGCGCGGGAGCGCGCCTGTCCTCCTTGACGTTTTTATACGTCAAGGAGGACAAAGTGGTTAAGGACCAGGCACTTTTTTTCCATTCAGACCACTGCAGCTTTAACGGTTTATTGCTCGGTCATACAAACTACTATCTAAATGAATTTTACCTCCTTTTCTTGTCACTAATACAGCTTTCTTTTGGTGCTATTTGATTGCTGCTGTGATTTTTAGTTTTTATTATATTCATCAAAAAAGACATGAATTTTGTCAAAAAAAGGATTTTTTAAACTTTCTGTGCTGACATTTTTCAAATAAAGTAAAATTTCGATATACATTTTTGACTAAATTTATTGTGCTACAAGTCTTTGATCAATAAATAGACACTTATTGGATTTTTTTTTTGTTTGGGTAAAAGTTATAGCGTTTACAAACTATGGTGCAAAAAGTAAATTTGCCCAGTTTGAAGCATCTCTGACTTTTCTGAGCACCTGTCATGTTTCATGAGGTGCTAGAATTCCAGTATAGTATAAATACCCCCCAAATACCCCATTTAGGAAAGAAGACATCCCAAAGTATTCACTGAGAGGCATGGTGAGTTCATAGAAGATTTTATTTTTTTGTCACAAGTTAGCGGAAAATGACACTTTGTGACAAAAAAAAAAAAAAAAAAGTTTCCATTTCTGCTAACTTGTGACCAAAAAAAATGAAATCTACCACGGACTCACCATTCCCCTCTCTGAATACTTTGGGGTGTCTACTTTCCAAAATGGGGTCATTTGTTGGGTGTGTTTACTGTCCTGGCATTTTGAGGGGTGCTAAATGTAAGCACCCCTGTAAGGCCTAAAGGTGCTCATAGGACTTTGGGCCCCTTAGCGCACCTACGCTGCAAAAAAAGTTTCACACATGTGGTATTGTCGTACTCAGGAGAAGTAGTATAATGTGTTTTGGGTTTTTTTTTTTTTACACACAATTGTCCATTTACAGAGAGATTTCTCCCACCCAGCATGGGTATGTGTAAAAATACACCCCAAAACACATTATATTACTTCTCCTGAGTACGGCGATACCACATGTGTGTCACTTTTTTGCAGCCTAGGTGCGCTAAGGGGCCCAAAGTCCTTTACGATTGTACAGGTCATTTTCAGGCATTTGATTTCCAGACTACTCCTCACGGTTTAGGGCCCCTAAAATGTCAGGGCAGTATAGGAACCCCACAAATGACCCCATTTTAGAAAGACGACACCCCACGGTATTCCGCTGGAGTATGGTGAGTTCATAGAAGATTTTATTTTTTGTCACAAGTTAGCGGAAATTGATTGTTATTGTTTTTTTTCACAAAGAGTCATTTTCCACTAACTTGTGACAACACATGGCAGTGCAGATCATCTTAATAAAAATGCAAGTAGCGCAGTGTCATCTTACTCATCTACAGGCCAGATGTGTGAACACCACAATGGCCCAGCTGTTGCTCACGTGTGGATCCCTCTCTGCTAAGCAGCATCTCCCAAGAACGCAACTTCCTCAGCCTTGTCTCCCTCTGAGACCCCTTCCTTGCTTGTGCATTGCTAAATTTTGGAAATGCTACTTGCAAATTGAAACAGAAAGCTTTGTCCAGTTCCGTTCGGCTGGGCAGAACGGTCCAGAAAATTAGGGAGTGCAATTTTTCGATCCGGGAACCGAAACGTATCCGTACCAACAGACGCATGTGAACGGTCCAATAGGTTAACACTGGATCCTTTCACATCCGTTCCGTTTGTAAAGTATACGTTCCGGTTACGCAGATGTGATCTGGGCCTTACATACCTGATGTTTAACTCTGTCAGGCAGAGAAAGAAAAAAAGGAACAAATCATAGTTGTTTTATGTGCTAGGCACTGTACATACACATGTCTATCTCATCATGTCACATGTCACCTCGGGTATCCTTTAAATTGAAAAAAAAATGCACAGCACTCATTCATGTTTATCACAAATGTTTAACAAGAGTGGACTTTCACTTCATATACATTTTGTTTTTTTTCCATTGTAGGATGAGAATTGCAAGAAGTGGCCTTGCCTTTGTCTGTATTTGGCAATCACGGAAGCTGATGGCATCATACAGTGGTCCTCAGTGGTGCAATGTGTGGTCTGCGATGTCTTGCAGTCGCCTGAGTGGTTTGGCTGCTTTACAGATGCGTCAGCTCTGAGAATACTGATTCCCAGATGTGTGGTGGAGGACAGCCCCTGCTGCAGCTTCTTGCACTGTGTGGAGAACTCAGCCCAGCTGTCACAAGGGAAATATGTCAATAAGAAGGGCTAGGGCAGTACAGGAAGTCGAGGAACAATATGGCCAAGCTGTAAACAAGCTGGGTGTCACTGCAGTACAAATTCCAAATTACAATGGAGTATTTTTCCAATGCTGCATGGTGAGGTATAGAGCTTTCCTATGCACTCGCACAGGTAATTATATAACCGGCTTTATCAAGCCTTATCCGCCCTCTCCTCCCCTCACAGTACTTTTGGCTGCAGGTTATTGCTCTGGACATGTTCTGCATACTTTGCCTGCTGGAATTGTGAAATACTTTGAATGTTTCCACCCCACGCATTAGATGAATTTTCCAGCGGAGATTTGAAGTACATTAAAGCAAAGCTATGTTTTGATGTACGCATGAATGAAAACAGCTTAAAGCGAGGTTGTCAGCCATAAAATCAAATTCCATTTACCCACTGCTCTGTGTTTATTATGCAATCCAAATCTTGACCCTGCATTGCCAGCATTCCAATATAATCATAAATGTGTCTGCTTTAATGAATGTTACCTAAGTCAGCCTGGCTTTATTCTGGTACATTGCGAGGAGAGGGAAGCTTGTTATCTCTCCTCCCACATTTCTGCTTCTCATTGATTGGCTGAGGGCAGTTCAGTGTGAGATGAGGCTGAGAAGGTAAATACACCTCACCCCTCTACAGAAGCTGCTGAAATATGATATATGCTGTGCCCACAAAGTAAGCTAGATATGACAGTGCACTTTCTAGTACAGAGCTCAGTGGGGAGGGGGCTGACAGTGCAAATGCCATTTCAGGCAGGAGGGAAAAAAAGAGTAAGGGAGGAAATTACATCAGGATTGGCTTCAGTCAGAGACAGTATAGATTGAAAATGCCTGGAACAGTTTTCTCTTTATTTACCATATAAAAATTACTGAAATCAAAATGTGGACAGTACAATACATATGTTATGTAAGTAGAACAAGTATTTATCTACTTACTTATGTGTTTTTTTCCTGGGATAGTATGGTTGTTCCTGCTGCTTTAAAGAGGAACTCCAAAGAGTGTTACAAACTGGACAGAGGACCAGGGAATGACCTTAGTTTGCAGAAAACACTGAGACTGTGACCGAATATATTATGCAATAGTGTTTGTTGCCAATCATTATACAGTATTTGCAACGTTCATGCAAGGAAACCACAATATAGTGTACACACAAAAACCCAGTAAACCTATCTAACTAACTAAATGTATACACAGAAATATACACAAACGTACGCATATACAGTAAAGCGCAGTACAGAAGGAGTTGGCAGGAAGCAAAGTCAGGACAGAATACAGATTTGGCTATATATCAGCAGGCACAGGATAAATCAGGAATATATCAGGAACAAGGTTTGTCCAGAGACTCGGACCAAGGAGCACAATGTTCTTGCAGGGCTCCTAAATAGAGAGCCCACGCCTGCTGCGTGATGAAGCCAGAGAGCCAGCACAATACACTACCAACAAGGAAAGTAAGAATAACATAAAGACTGTCTCTAGACTGGACAGAGCCACCGGCTGGGGAACAGGGGAAACCCAGGGCAGCCAGAATCAGGATAGAGCCCCCTGCTGGTGGAGAGCGGAAGTCCAGGGCAGTCAAAATCAATGCTGCCACCAGCAGGCAGAAAGTGGCAGGACATGGTTCCTAACAAAAAAGGGACAGTTGGTGGTGTTTGTTGCAACCCCCATTTGCTACAGCGCCTCCTTCCTTACATGGCAGCCCATCTCTGATCGGAGCAGCCCAGAACTACAAATCGTGGAAATCCCCAGTAATACTTTGGGGTCCCCCAATGTTCACACCCCTTCCCTTGCCTATCCTCAGGGGCGGATTTCTGGAGAGGCCATAAAGGCCCCCGGCCTAAGAGCCCATCTTTTAACGGTCATAAAACTAGTGTGGCCACCATGACCTTCACACTCAGGCAGCCACAACAAACACCTAATTTGGAGTATGGACCCCAGTATCGGAGGGAAGGAACTTTAGTAGTGGAGAGTGTTTCCTACAGTCCTGGACCCCCTTGAGGTTTCACATGGGCTGCACCTCTATAGTTACACCACCGCCACTGATATGTACAGTACTTTTTTTTACATCCTTTTTATTTGTGGTCCAATCTTCTATGATCAGCACAACCCCCCCAGACCACCACCCCATTCCCCTCTACCACTTCATCCAGTGCTTCCATAGAGGTAAAGGGGGTGCATCAGAGCCTGTAGCCCCCCTCCCCCCCCAGGTGTTCACCCCCAAACTCAACTGTGCTCACTGGAGCCCCTGAAATGTCTTCGGCGGAGTAGTGTCTCACCTGTCCCGGGGGGCGTGCTCCTCTTTCAGTCCGTGGCTCCTTGCCCTCCCAGACTTCGTCCACACAGGGATGCCTCTCCTACATTACCCAGTGGCATAATGTTACATAATAACATGCCACTGGGCAATGATAAGTTAAGGTAGCTTTGGCTCAACCTGAGGGTCATTTTGGCAATCTGATGGTTCTTTTGGCGCTTGCCTAGGTTGCCTTGTGGATGGTCCTGCTCTGCCACTGGGTCAGGTAAGACTCTACTCTGCCGAAGACATTGCAGGGGCCCTAGGTAGCCCAGTTAAGTTGGTTAAGCTGGGGAGTGATGGGAGGTAGATGGCTCAGGGGCTCTTGGGGTAAATTTGCTGAAACAAACGGCCTCTAATGCCACTTTTTTGGTCAGGGGAGGGTTCGAGGCTCAGGGAGGCATGATAATTTGGCTAGAGACCCAATGGCTACTAGAACCATCCCTGTTCCATATCGCCCCCCCCCCCCCCCACCCCCATGTTCAGCAGTTCCCCTTGGCTATGACTTGTCCATCCTTTGCTGAATTCCTGCACTGGCTACCAGTAGAGTGGAGAATACTCTTCAAGATTGGACTGCTGACATTCAAATCCCTGCACAATTTGGGCCCTGGATACATGAAGGACTTGCTGAAGCTGCACCACACCTCTCACAACCTCAGATCAGCAAGTTCTATAAACTTGGTCACTCCCAGAGTGCACCTCAAAACCTTTGGAGACAGAGCTTTCTGTCATGCTGCCCCTACTCTTTGGAATTCCCTACCACACCCAGTAAAGACAGCCCCATCCCTGGAGCTATTCAAATTCAGACTGAAAAGCCACCTGTTTAGCCTGGCATTTCTCGACTTAGAATTCTTCCTCTGTACCACGACTTACCAATCAACCAATTATTGGTCAGAGCTATGCGTACGCGCTTTGAATCCTAAGGGAGAAAAGCGCTTTACAAATGTTATTTGTTGTTGTTGTTGAGAACATGAGAGAGATGAGTTGAAGACAGTAGAGGAAAATGTAGCTAGTTTTGCTCTAATATACCACATCTGCCATGACAACAGGTCCCTGTTATGAAGCTGAGGTAACGCCAGGCCTCGGTAGCTCCGCCCGCTCTGCGGTCAGCTAGCACATTTCTCGCTGGGGTGAAGAAATGGTGTCATTGCATGAGGCAGCAATTTCATTAAACACTCCCGTGAAGACAAATGATTCGGTTTTCTGTGGAATAGTGATTGATGCAGAACTGTTGAGGTGTGAAGGAGATTTTCCTGGAACGCTCCTGAGAAAGGGGGAAAAGGGAGCCTTTGTACCTATTTCTAAAGCGCAGCGAGGCCAGAGCCGCTGTCCGATCCCGGAATCAGGCTTAGAGCCCCAAGCTTAAGTCTGGGAGATGCGCCCAGCAGACCAGTGACCACAGAGCAGGATGCCACAGACTGACAGGGAGCCATTATATGATAGCCTGAGAAATGTCACATACCTCACTAGAAGCATCACTTCTCCTCACACACTCATTGCTGTGGCATTAACAGAGGAGACGGACTAACCTTTTCCAAATTAAAGCAAGGCTTTACCTAATGCATTCTTACATTTAACATCATAAGTATCAGTCATGCCTAGTGCCTACCACTGTATGTTTCCATTGCTACTTTTTTTTTTTAAGATTCTTTTATTTTATGAGGTTTTCAGTACATACAGAATAGAAAACAGATAATAAGAGAAAGGAAAATTCACCTCCTAATAACGTTGAAAGCAATAACATCATCTAGCGATCAGGTTGGCGACCCACCAAGCTTAGCACAAAGTAATATAGCATCTTTCAACAGCTGCATAAGAAATAAGGTAATAGAGACCAGAAGGAACTTTAAAGGGATACTGTAGGGGGGTCGGGGGAAAATGAGCTGAACTTACCCGGGCTTCTAATGGTCCCCCGCAGACATCCTGTGCCCGCGCAGCCACTCACCGATGCTCCGGCCCCGCCTCCAGTTCACTTCTGGAATTTCTGACTTTAAAGTCAGAAAACCACATGCGCCTGCACGCCCGTGTCCTCGCTCCCGCTGATGTCACCAGGAGTGTACTGCGCAGACACAGACCATACTGGGCCTGTGCTGTGCGCTCTTGATGACATCAGCGGGATCGAGGACACGGCAACGCAGGCGCAGTGGTTTTCAGACTTTAAAGTCTGAAATTCCAGAACTGAACCGGAGGTGGGGCCGGAGCATCGGTGAGTGGCTGCGCCAACACAGGATGTCTGCGGGGGACCGTTAGAAGCCCCAGGTAAGTTCAACTCATTTTCCCCTGACCCCCCTACAGTATCCCTTTAAGGTCCAAAGCGGGCGAATAAAAGCTCCCTTTTCAAATCCTGACATATCTCAAGGAGCATGCTTGAAGGAGTTACTTTTTCCATAGCTTAAAGGGGCACTACAGCGAAAAACTGTAAAATTTAAAATATGTGCAAACATATACAAATAAGAAGTACATTTTTTTCCAGAGTAAAATGAGCCATCAATTACTTTTCTCCTATGTTGTTGGCACTTACAGTAAGTAGTAATCTGACAGAAGCGACAGGTTTTGGACTACTCCAACTCTTTACAGGGGATTCTCAGGGATATATTTATTTTCAAAAGCGCTTAGTGAATGGCAGTTGCTCTGTCCAACTGCCAAAAAAACTGTGTAGGGAGCAGGGAAACTGGCCCGCATCATTGTTTAAATCCTTTTTCAGGAATATCTTTATAAAGAATAAAAGCCTTGCTGAGAATCCCCTATGGAGAGATGGACTAGTCCAAAACCTGTCACTTCTGTCAGATTTCTACTACCTACTGAAAGTGACAGCAACATAGGAGAAAAGTAATTTATGGCTCTTTTTACTCTGGAAAAAAATGTACTTCTTATTTGCATATGTTTGCACATATTTAAAATTTTACAGTTTTTCGCTGTAGTGCCCCTTTAATTATAAAAATATGTCTATCTTAAAATTGTCAGTTTTTGTATCTGCTGCTAGCCAATAACATTGGTTCTTAGTTTACTCATGCAGAAAGCAACAAGGAGGGGACGGAGGGGAGGAGCAGGTCCCATCCAAAGTTACATATCATTATTTCCTTCTGTTTCCAGAAGGTAGTGCAGACCTTTATACCAGAGATGGTTTAAGATATAATGGAGATTTGGGGACCCGTGTGGTCTTTTTGGTAAGCTGAAGTGGAGAGAGGTCAGAGAAGGTGGCTGGTGGACCCCTTGACTCCCACTAGGCCCCAAGCACCCGCCTAGGCTGCCTGGTGGATGATCCTGCTCTGCTTTATAGCCCAGCTATGTCTCCCTCCCCTTCCCTCTCGGGTACTCTCGCACCTGTGAATGGATTTCCTCTCTAGGAGATTGGGCCGCCAGCTGTGACTAGACCTGTTTGAGCCGGCGGGGTGGCTCCGTCAGTCAGTCACATCACCCTGTCCCTGACGCAGTCTGGACCTGGCTGATTAACTGAAGCGCCCCTGAATAAAACAGTAATTCACAGAAGATGCACCAACGCTGCTACATTGTTTAATGTGAGTTTAAAATTAATCCCCACTCCCATTACCGTCTAATCCCTGTCCAATCTGGTGACGCAGGTCACGCACAGAACAATGCCGGGAAGCACCTATCATTTCATGAATACAGCGTACGTTCCTTACACACCCCTGCAGGGGAGTCTCACATCTATTACAAGCACGTATATAGCAAAGACTAGATAAAAACTAATAGGCTTTATTCACCCAGGCAGTGCGCGGCGCCGTGACTACGTGCTGCGGCCAGTAACGCTCGATGACCAATTACATTTCTAGTTTGGTTATTTAAATGTTGAGTTATGATTGGTTGCTTTGAGTTACTGCAGTGAGCTCATAATCTTTATACTGGACTGATACTTTCTTATACAAGACTGGGTATGTAAGTTTTCCTACACTGGGCCATCTTTCTTCTGGACCTCTTTCCATGTGTAACCCCCCCCCCCCCCACACACACACACACACACACGCACGCACACACACACGCACACACACACACACACACACGCGCACACACACACACACACACACACACACACACACACACACACACACACGCACGCACGCACGCACGCACGCACACACACACACACACACACACACACACACACCTTCTGTGTACAGCAGCCCCCTCATCAAATCAATGTGCAGCTCCCTTTTCTATACACAGAATAGAGACACAGAGAGCCCAATATAGTGTAGTATGTACTGGTATGTGGATATGACAAGTAAGTATCTATTTATACTCACAAACAAGGTTTACCATCCAGGTAACCACTATATCAGCAGGTGAGGACTAGACCTGTCCCCACTCAGGATTTAGAAGTCGCTCTCTGTAGATAGGAAATAAGGGGCAACACCCCTCCACCAAGGGTGGACTCAGGAACTGTATAAGCAGACAGAGACGCCAAAAGGATAAAATATTCTAAAATGTTTAAAATGAGAGGAGGCAGAGGTGGACTTACCTCCTCCAAGCAGACACACACGTGTGTTGTGTATATGTGTATATTCAAAACAACAAAAATGTATTTATATACTCCAGAAAGTGCAAGTGCAACGCGTTTTGCGGGCATCTCCCGCTTCATCAGGCAATAGAAATGGAGCATAAAACTCAAATAGGTCTGGTGCAAAGCTCAGCGCCTCTGTCTGCTTATACAGCCCCCTTTTCTATGTGTGATATCCATGTGCACCAGCCCCTCTAGCCCTTTTTGCAATTCACTTTTCTCCAAGGAGATCATTTTTCATCTACCAGCATTTCATCATCATGCAATTGAAAAAGTACCACAAACAGGTGAAAAGGTACTGTCAAGAGTATTTTCTTGCTCACTGGGGGCTTGAAATGCATTTTATTGATAAGGTGTGGAAATATTACCCAGGAGAAAACTTAGGAGAAAAAGTAAAAATTATTCTATTCACTTTTTCTCATAGGAACTAATTTGTCATCTTCTGCTTACCTTTCAGCGCTCTGCAGCTGAAAAAGTACCAAAACGTGGGTGAAAAAGTATTGTCAAAATTATTCTGAGTATTTTCTTGCTTGTTGGTCACTTGCAAGGGATTTTATTTGTTGGTCAGGAGACTGGAGAAAACTTCCCACACTTTTTCTGTTCCTGGGACATGGAGTTTTTTCCTGCTGTACAAAAAAGGAAGGGGAAGTGATGTCAGTTTTTTTTCACAAATGGGGACACAGGACAGTAATAAAAATCTAAAAGAGGTTCCATACCACACAATTCAAAACTTAAACAAGAGACAGAGTTTCCTTCCTAGATTTGGGCTTGTAAGATCCTCGGGGCACTCATGGCGGCAGAGCGCCAAGACCCACGCTGAGGCGCAAGCCTCTGGGTCTCGGCAGCCCGCTGACGTCACTGGAGCGCATGTCGCTCAGCTCCTATTGGAAAGGCGGTAGACGCACTGTCAGTACGCGCTCCGCCTCTGTAAACAATAGCTGACCTGCTGACACGCCAAAATGCTATTGGTTACTTTGGATGCTTTGGCTTTCTGATTGGCTAGTACTTGTATTTAACTCAGGTGAGCGCCCCCAGACATTGCCCGTGATAGCATTTAGCTTTGGCTTGTTGCTGGCTATGCGCTCACAATTACTGTTGCCAACCCTGCCTTGTATCTTTGACCACGTTTAACTCAAGCTTGAATCCCTGTTGCCGACTCTGCTTTGTATCCTGACCACACTTATTGGATTCCCTGTTGCCGACTCTGCCTTGTATCCTGACCATGCTTATTGGATTACCCGTTCCCGACTCTGCTGTGTACCTGGACCTTGCCTGTCTGCTGCCTGGATTGACTTCTGCTTGGATAAGGACTTGTTTGAAAGCTGCCTGGACCGACACTGGCTACACTGACCACGCTGCCTCTTAGTGTCTGAACTGCATCCCATTCTACCTGCTAACAACCACTTGACTCTCATCTGGATTGCTTTACCTTCCAGGCCTCAGGTGACTATATGCCTGTGTGTACTGTAACTTGCATATTACCGTAGGTTCTGTGTGGTTAATAATATCTGTCAGTCTGTTTGCTACATCTACCTGCAGGGTGTATTGTAGTATTGTGCTAGGTAGGAGTTTTGTACAGGTGTTACGGGCTGGGCTATAGGTCAGTCATATGGGCATACAGCCTGAACTACAGTCATTGACCAGACAAGCCTGACAGGGCTTCAGTATTGTCTTCTGGTTGTGGGTGGCTGACTGGCTGGTGGTCTCCTGCTATCCTGATTAGTCAGACTCAGTGATTAGTCAGACTGTCTGTGGGTTTGTTTGCCACTGGCATATATCTCTTAATTTTAGCCCTGGCTGCTGATATGCCACGCAGCTATTCTCACCGCGCCCCAGGACTGTCCAAGTGTGTAAATTTCCATCCTGTTGCTTAGTCTCACTGACTTCCTGTGGAAGAAATCCCGGAATTCCGGGCTAATTCTGGACTGCAGATCTTCAGCAACACAATGCGTCAAACATATTAGAATCATTTTTAAAACTGCATGTGAGAAATATGTACAGTGTTCAACTTATGTGTGACATAATCACAACTAAAGTGATTCCAGGCGTGTGATTCAGACACTGCTGCAACCACAGAGCGGATCAGTGAAAAACGGTATAAAAACGGTGCCTCATAGACTTTAATTATAAAACGATATTTATAGTTTTTAAGGTGAAATAAATGAAATAGTGAAGGAAGACTGAGAGGGGCGGGGAGAGGCGGAGATCCGCCGCTGACAGATAAGTGTGAGGCAGGGCTGCAGCTCCTAGCCCTGCCTCACTGGGAAACGAACCCCGGATTGCCCCCCGGGGAGTTTGGGGGCAATTAGCTAGATTAGAGCAGAGGTTCTCAACACGGACGCTTGACGGCGTCTACCGTCAAGCGTTCGGGACCCATCGGCTAAACTCTCCCATTCAAGTGAATAGGAGCGTTTAGCATTGCGCGGTTACCGTCGATTACCGTCGATTGCATAAACGCGGCGTTCTGATCCCGATTTAACGCATCGTTTCGGCCGTCCCTAGAAGCCGCATGCAACGTCCAGGGACGGCTAGCCGGCGCGGCTTCATGTCCCCCTGCGGGGACGAGAAACGCCGATCGCGACGATCTCTGTACCGCCGCCACCGAACGGGACGTCACAGGACGACGCGACTTCCTGGCCGCCCCAACGCCGCCTGGCCCGGCCGGTTCCGTCGGAAAAGGACGGCACGGGACATGACAGCTGCAGGGGGCCGATAGAAGCCCCAGGTAAGTGTCAGTTTTTATTTGTTTTATTTTTGGGGGGTTACGTTTTTTAAATAGCACATGATCACACTAAATTTCATCAAAGTACATTGATCTGAATTCAGGGGTACTCGGCTGGAACTGAATTGCGATAGGGGGTACTTGGGTCAAAAAAGTTGAGAAACACTGGATTAGAGCATCGGGAATGCGGCAGTTTAGTTAGGGCTGTTAGGTATAACACTGTTATTAAATAAAAATAAACTTTTAGAATGCCAACCAAAGACGACAATTTGAAACTATAAATAACGTTTTAAGAAAAAAAGATGAAGATTAAAATGATAAATATCGTTTTTAAAAAATATCGTTCTAATAATGGTGCCATTATTCGGCCGGCGCAATTTTTAACTGTACCCCCACAGAGATCACCAGGGCTGCCAGGCAACCGGAATTGTTCAAAGGACACCCGAGGCGAAAATAAACTAATGAAACAATTGTATTTATCTTCCTTCTCCTAAAAATTACTTTTTAAGATATTCCACAGTTTTATTTTATGTTTAAATCTACTTTTTAAGTTTTAACTGTTTCATTGCTTTTGCTTAAAGGGAACTAGAGACGAAGCATATTAAAAAATAGCAAAAGATTTCATACATACCTGGGGCTTCCTCCAGCCCCAGAAGCCTGGATCGCTCCCACGCCGCCATCCTCCGCATCCCTCTATCGCTGGTACTGGGTCCCATCACTTCCGGTGGACGCAACCACCACGCAACCAGTCTTCCGCATGCACAGGGGCTCACTCCGGCTCTGTACGCAGTACGGAGGGAGCGCACTGCGCTTGCGTCGACTGGCCGAAAAGGCAGGACCCGGTACCGGTGGACAGAGGCAGCGAAGGACGGCGGCGTGGGTGCGATCCAGGCTGATGGGGCTGGAGGCAGCCCCAAGTATGTATAAAACTGGTAGGTAGTTAGTCTCTGGGTCTCTTTAATGACACATTCATTGAAGTATCCCAGAGCTAAAATCTATGAACTATCGACCCTTTTAATTTCTTTCCTGCTCTCAGAATCCATTTTCTGCTAGGAAAGTGTTTTATAGTTGGAATTTCTTATCAGTGAGGGTCACACTGAAGTCACTTCCTGTCTGAGTCAGAACTGAGTCAGCCACTTACATACCTGATATTTAAGTCTTTCAGGCAGAGAAAGAAAAAAAGGAACACAGCCTAGTTATTTGTGTGCTAGGCACAGTACATACCCATGTCTATCTCATCATGTCACATGTCACCAAGGGTACCCTTTAAAAGAAAATAAATATGGCAGCCTCCATGGTTCTCTCAATTCAGGTGTCCTTTAAATTACCATCCATCCCATTCTTAAGCTAAATACTCACCAGTCACCACCCGACAGGTCCAGCGATGTCCCCTTGATGAGGAACGTTCAGCGATTCTTCTTCATCATGCAACGTTACAAGCAAATGGGAAGTCAAGCGATCACAGTACTTTGTGTGGAGTCAGTGGGGATCTTAAAGATCCGCCGTAACAGGTGTGAATAGCTAAAGATCATTTGCATGATCATGCTGCTTGTCGTTCAAAAAAATCACTTGTCGTCTGGAAAATCAAGCAGGGGGTACGGGCTTTTAAATTTAACCAGCTGTTGTGAAAGAATGTTATTAAGCAGTGTTTTAAGAATAGCTCTGAGTTGCCCCTTCTGCAGGTGTCACGCTAGGTATCTGCCTGACTTGCCTATGCTTAAAAACAGCCCACATGCAGCACAAAACTCATTCAGCACACTGCCAGCAAGTGCAAAAATAGGGAAGTAGCATCTTACTAATTATGGTTTCCTTTTATTATGGAACTGGTGGTCTTCCAAAAAGCCAGACGTTTACTACTCTTACAGCTTTCACACAAGTATTACTTAAAGCTGTGGTGCGGAGATCTTCTTTAAGATCAGACGAGGTCATTCAGTTGTCATGAGGCTGCAGGTTTCAGTGAGGCTAATTATGGCAGAGCTCTGGCTGGCCAAAAAATAAATGGTAAGCTGATTTTCCTCCCTGCACATTGTGGGTTTGTGTGCACCAATACCATAAATATCCACTTTATTTCATTTCGGGAACTACTTGTATGTGTGTCTCTTACTTTCCCCCACCTGCTGGCGCTGTAACAGAGCTGGCATTCATGCCCAGAGGGGTGGAATTTCTGCTGCTGGAGGGCGGCCAGTGTAAACAGCTAAGCCATCGTGCAGGCTGAATGAGATGGAGACAGGGCATCTTAGTGAGGCCGACAGGCTCATAAAACACACATCACCCTAATAAGGGGCTCAGTCTGTCTGTCTATCTGCCTCCTTCCTAGCAGCCTGAACACCTGTAAAATAACGCTATACCTTTTAAAGGGGAACTGAAGAGAGAGGTATATGGAGGCTGCCATATTTATTTCCTTTTAATCAATACCAGTTGCCTGGCAGCCCTGCTGATCCTCTGCCTCTAATACTTTTTGCCATAGCCCCTGAACAAGCATGCAGCAGATCAGATCAGGTGTTTCAGACTTTAGAGTCAGATTTGACAAGACTAGCTGCATGCTTGTTTCTGGTGTTATTCAGATACTACTGCAGAGAAATAGACCAGCAGGGCTGCCAGGCAACTGGTATTGATTAAAATGAAATAAATATGGCAGCCTCCGTATACCTCTTACTTCAGTTCCCCTTTAAAGTCAAACTCTATTCTTGATATAAAATGGTCTTCCCTGCGTAAAATGTATGCATTATAAGGGATAGGAGTCTGAAGAAGTTATACCTATTACACAAAACTCTTTTATAAATATTACACTCTTGCAAAATCGTGAGACCAGTTTCAGACTGCGGATTGGCGGACTTAACCTATCAAGATCAATAACGGGGTCGTAACTAGAAATCACTGGGCCCCCCTGCGAAAATTTGGATGGGGCACCCTCCGCAAAACCCCGCCCAATGCAATCATTTGAACAATTGTGCAGAGAATAGAAAGATTTTTTTCTCCGTGCCCAGACTCCTCAAGAATGACTAAAGGACGCAGCACTTGGGGAGGGGTCTGCAAAACTTTGTATGAATCCTTATCAGTGGCTGAGCAGATGCAGTCATTAGAACAATTGTGCAGAGAGCAGAACGTTTTTTTCCTCCCCATGCCCTTAGTGGTCAGTCTCTCAGGACAGAGCCCCCTGTGGCTTCTGGCCCCCTGCTGCAGCTGCATCCCTTGCAGGGTCTATTGTTATGCCGATGATTAATAAAGAGGACTTATTTTATTATTTGTAAAACTTTTAATGTAACGCTCCATCTCAGAGCTGCAAGGATCGGTGGGTGTCAGCTGCAGCAACTCATCCACTGGGCCGGACCCCATAAATCATTAGAGGGCTGAAACTCCGCCTTCTCCATTGGCAAGGTGGCTGCAGCCATTTTTCCAAAGTGTTCCAAAGCTCTTCAGCCACAAAGCTCCAGCACACTTTACAACATACATGTCAAACTCCGGCCAGGGGGGGCAAATCTGCTCTAGATCAGCAGGAAAGCAATATGGAAAAGAGAGGGGGAAAACCCCAGACACCCAGAAACTGTATAAGAATGGGAGGGGAAACTAGATACTAAAGAAGTTATAGGAGAGTGTGGACCACTAAACACCAGGGTATTTGATAGAGAAGAGAGGGAGGACCACTAGGCACCAGGGTATTGTATAGAGGAGGGAAGAAACATTAGACACCAGGGACCTGTATAGGGGAAGAAGGGGGCTACTAGACACCAGGGAAACGTATAGGAGAAGGAGGGGGGGCAGAGCCGAGGCATAGGCTGGAGAGGCTCCAGCCTCAGGGCGCTGTCAGGAACTGGCCCGCAGCACGCCTGCGTATACGGTTCCCGACTGCGGGTTTGACCAGATCTGATCGGGGAGCAGCCTTATTCGAGCTACAAACAAGGCTGTGACCCCTCAGACGCTTCCCACTGCCACCACTAGCCGTTGCTAGACACGTCAACTCAGCTGTCGAGTGCCCAACACGCAATCTGTGTTTTCGTATTCGGGTCAGCTTTGCGCTTAGGCCGAATACGGGAGTGCCACGCACCCACACACACAGTACAGTTGTACAGTAACACAGCACAATCAGGCACTGACTTGTAATGCAAGTTACACTGTCGTGCAGCAAAACCACTAACAGTCATTCCGAACGATACTGTTAGCCACTCCCACTCTGCTGTCGAGCGCAGAAGTGCCCCATACACACAATGCAATTACAATTTCATATGGTAGTGTTGCTCAAGCATTCAATTAGGCATGGACTTATACACAGCTACACTGCAGTCTTCTCTAGGCTATGAGTGTTAGTTTAGTACAGCAGAAGTCAATCTTATTAAATAATAATTTAATATTCCAGGAAAAAAAGTGGAACAATGCAGAACAGAATATATACAAAAGATTACAAAAAACAAAGTAAAAAAGTTACAAAATTAAAGGTTACAAGATAAAAGTTACAAAAATACACACAAGGATATTTGCGTGAAAATAAACGGGGGAAAAAGAGAACGTTACCAGCTTAGGTTAGACGTTGTTTTGACGGGAGGACGCCGTTTGTTCGACCAGGAGTCGTGATCATCCCTAGCTATGCGCTACCTCCAGGAGAAGATACCTGTGACTGTTCTGGACCAACTTAAATAGTCTGAAGTGTCCCCTGGGGCATTTAATGTCCAGCCCCCAGGAACTAATGCAATTTCCCCGTTTGTGACATCACTGAACGCTTGTCATAGTCTTCCTGTGATATGCGAACTTCAAAGGGTTCCTGTTTCAGCTTTTTGAAGGTTGCAGATTTCACAGGTAAGATTGTATCCTGAGAACAACAAGTATCCTGTTTACACTTACAGATTTCAAAGCAATTCCACTTCCAGCCCACTATTCAGACTAAGAGGTAGCCGAACGCCTATGTGGGCTTCAACCTGGTCGGGTAAATGCCTAAGTAAGTGTTCCCTTGCTAGTGGCTAGGTAGACAGTTCCTAATTACTGTCCAGGTTCCTTTGCCTATTGAAGGTGACTGGTCTATTCAATGAAGACAATGGCAGTTCCCTTGATCTCTGCCCTGAATGCAAATTTAATCTACATACAGACATTATCCAGGTGACACCTTCCAAAAGCCAGACTGGCTGACATATCTACACCTCTGACAAAATATACAGCAGATTAGAAAAATAATAGAAATATACTCCTGTATTCCTTACATCATCAGCCTCATAACTAGCTGCTATATTCCTGACACGCCCCCTCTTCCAGATGGCGCTGGCAGATGATTCTAACAAATCATCCTGCCAAAGCCTACATTGACGGCCTGGCCGGGTGGGGTAACCCTTTTGCATCCTCAGGAGGGTTCCCCACCTGTCAGTTAGCTCCAAGCTACACGACTGGAAAGCTAGGTCAGGTTGCTGCAATGTGTCGTTGCCCTTGGCAACCTGACGTAACCAACCAGGGGAATGCGGGTCAGTGACGACAGTGAATTTGCGACCATAGAGACAGTGCTGCAGCTGGGGACAGGTTCCGACCGTCACTACCCGCACTTTCTCTATAGTGGCAGGAGCTATCTCTCGGTCCCTTTGGGGAACGATTATCTGCTGGTCTGCCTCCTCCACTTCGGACAGCTCCGAGGGAATAACTTCCCAGAACCCTCTCAGCCCGCCCCTCCCAGCTGGTGACCTGCTGGCTAGCCCCCTGAGCTCTTCCAGGCTGCTGTCAAGGCTAGCCCCAGAGAGCTCAGTGCTGCCTGTCACACATTCCAGGAAGGCTGCAGACGGAGAGGCTCCTGGGCCCTCAGGGCCAGGTTCCGAAGTGGATGTTGCTGACCCAGCAACATTTGTCACTTCGGTGGACAGTCCCTCTGCTGTAGACTTGCTAGCGCTGCGGGTTACCACGGCAGCTGAGGGAGCGCCCACATTACACATATCATCAACCACATCACCTTTGGTCTTGAAAACATCTGAAGGAGGAAGATCTGACCTGGTGCCGTCTGCCCCTTCAGTGGGAAGTTCATCTGCTGCAGCCCAGCGAACACTGATGGTTACTCCGGCAGCTGACGGAGTGTCTACATGACACACAGCATTATGTAGCACAACACATATGACATCAGCATTATCAGCCCTACATATATTGTCATTTGGGACATCACATAAAACATCAACATTATCTGTATCATTACACACAGTGCTACTCAGCACTTCACCAGTAGCATCAACAGTTCCTGTATCGATCGCATCGATAGTCCGTGCGTCATAAATGACATCATCCGTTTCTGCATTCTCTGTATCAACATGTCCCACTCCAGGCCTAGGCACTGGCGAATCACTAGGGCTGGCTCCTAGTATACAGTCCGTAGCCCCTGGGGCCTCACCAGCACTCCCCACTTGCACAGCATTATCAAACAGTACCTTGCAAGAGTCCTGAACTTCTGCTGGGGATGCAGGCTCCACGGGGTTTGGAGTAGGCTCATACCAGGCCACTAACCGTCCCAGGTCAGTACCCAACAAAACGTTCGTGGGGATGGCATCTGTTACCCCCACTTCTTTCAATCCGCTGCCAGATCCCCAATCCAGGTGGACCAAGGCGGTGGGTATGGCTGGGGTGACACCCCCAACTCCTCTGACAGCAATCATTTTCCCAGGTATGTACTGCTCGGGGTTCACAAGCTGGGGATGTATGAGAGTCACTTCTGCTCCAGTGTCTCTCAGCCCAGTGGCAACTGTACCCCCAACCGTGACAAGCTGCAGATTCTCTGCATAGCCAGTGGCATTCCTGGTAGCACACAAAGCCGTTGGGACTTCACTGGGGTTTGAGGCCTCACTGGATTTTGGGGCCTCCCTCTTCCTCTCTGGGCAAGTCGTGCTGATATGACCCACCCTGTCACATACAAAGCATTTCCGAGTGTCAGTGGTTGGTTGCCTGAATCCAGGAGACAGCGGTGCTTGCCTCCTCTGGGTGCTGGGTGACACAGGTTTAGCAATCTGTTCTCCCCTCCAGCTGGATGGAGTAGTCCTCCGGGACTTGGGTGCTCTATGGGCGGTGTAGGAATCGGCCATTTCCGCAGCCTCATCCACTGTCTGTGGTTCTCGATCCAGCACAAACAGCCGGACCACAACAGGACAGGTGTGTAGAAACTGGTCTTTTATCATCAGCTCCTGCAGGGCGTGCAAGGTTTTGACTGACAGTCCTTTTAACCACTGCTGGAAGGCAGTGCGCAGGTTGCAAGCATGATCCAGGTAGCTGTCATTAGGACCTCGCTGCACTGTCCTGAAACGTTTGCCTCTGGCGTGAGGTGGTATCACGCAATGATGGCTTTCTTAATCGCCTCAAAGTCTGTTTCTTCCTCCTAAGGGAAGACTCACAAACGCCTCCAGGGCCTTGCCTCTCAGCCCTGGTGTGAGGTATCTTGCCCACTGCTCACGGGGCACCCCATACTGCCGACAAGTTCTTTCAAACCCCTGTAGGAAAGTGTCTATGTCAGAGTCCTTGTCCATAGCGGGGAACTTATCCAGGGGGATTCTGTGGACTCGCTCACCTTCGCGTTCTGCGGGTCCAGCAGACCGGTTCTGCTGCTGAAGTTTAGCCAGCTCCAGCTGGTGTTGCCGTTCAGCTCTTCCCTCCTCTGCCCGGAGTCGCTGGGCAGCTTGTTCCCTCTCGGCCTGGTGTCGCCGTTCAGCTCTTCCCTCCTCTGCCTGTCAGTGCAGTAGGATCAGCTTTAGGCGCAGTTCAGGATCAGCCGAGTTCAGTAGCTGTAGATCAGCTTCCAGAGATGGCATCTCCCTGCTCAGTGGATCGTCCAGGACATCGTCTCCACTCGCATTCTGGCGTGTCGTGAGCTGCATCCGCTGGCGTTGGAGCACGGGCTTGCTCTGCCTCATCATACTCCTCGAGGGCACGAACTAACTGCTCCTTAGTCTGGCCGCTCGCAGTCTCGATGCGTTTGTGCTCACACAGGTTGAGTAGTATCTCTTTGCTTTGCCTTGCATAGCTGGATGCTTTCTGAGCCATCGTGTTGCAAAAATAAAAAGAAAAAAGGGGGGAGGGAAAGCAAAATACCAAGTGTGTATCTTTGAGGAAAAAAAAAAAAGAGTATATAAATTCTGCACTGAGAAGACTTCTGTAGGCTAGTTGCTTCTAGCAAGCTTCCAGCCTTTAGTACTCAGAATAGCGAGCTAAATTGTGTATTAATGTACTAAACAATCCCACCACTTCCAGCCAATTATGTCAGGAACCGGCCCGGGTTCCTGCGGCACGACTGCGTATACGGTTCCCGACTGCGGGTTTGACCAGATCAAGCAGGGAGCAGCCTTATTCGAGCTACAAACAAGGCTGTGACCCCTCAGACGCTTCCCACTGCCACTACTAGCCGTTGCTAGACACATCAACTCAGCTGTCGAGTGCTCAACACGCAATCTGCGTTTTCGTATTCGGGTCAGCTTTGCGCTTAGGCCGAATACAGGAACGCCACGCACCCACACACACAGTACAGTTGTACAGTAACACAGCACAATCAGGCACTGACTTGTAATGCAAGTTACACTGTCGTGCAGCAAAACCACTAACAGTCGTTCGGAACGATACTGTTAGCCACTCCCACTCTGCTGTCAAGCGCAGAGGTGCCCCATACACACAATGCAATTACAATTTCATATGGTAGTGTTGCTCAAGCATACCATTAGGCAAGGACTTATACACAGCTACATTGCAGTCTTCTCTAGGCTATGAGTGTTAGTTTAGTACAGCAGAAGTCAAGCTTATTAAATAATAATTTAATATTCCAGGAAAAAAAGTGGAACAATGCAGAACAGAATATATACAAAAGATTACAAAAAACAAAGTAAAAAAGTTACAAAATTAAAGGTTACAAGATAAAAGTTACAAAAATACACACAAGGATATTTGCGTAAAAATAAACGGGGAAAAAAGAGAACGTTACCAGCTTAGGTTAGAACGTTGTTTGACGGGAGGACGCCGTTTGTTCGACCAGGAGTCGTGATCATCCCTAGCTATGCGCTACCTCCAGGAGAAGATACCTGTGACTGTTCTGGACCAACTTAAATAGTCTGAAGTGTCCCCTGGGGCATTTAATGTCTAGCCCCCAGGAACTAATGCAATTTCCCCGTTTGTGACATCACCGAACGCTTGTCATAATCTTCCTGTGATATGCGAACTTCAAAGGGTTCCTGTTTCAGCTTTTTGAAGGTTGCAGATTTCACAGGTAAGATTGTATCCTGAGAACAACAAGTATCCTGTTTACACTTACAGATTTCAAAGCAATTCCACTTCCAGCCCACTATTCAGACTAAGAGGTAGCCGAACGCCTGTGTGGGCTTCAACCTGGTCGGGTAAATGTCTAAGTAAGTGTTCCCTTGCTAGTGGCTAGGTAGACAGTTCCTAATTACTGTCCAGGTTCCTTTGCCTATTGAAGGTGACTGGTCTATTTAATGAAGACAATGGCAGTTTCCTTGATCTCTGCCCCGAATGCAAATTTAATCTACATACAAACATTATCCAGGTGACACCTTCCAAAAGCCAGACTGGCTGACATATCTACACCTCTGACAAAATATACAGCAGATTAGAAAAATAATAGAAATATACTCCTGTATTCCTTACATCATCAGCCTCATAACTAGCTGCTATATTCCTGACAGGTGCAGTGTAGGAGGGGACGCACAATTCATTCAGTTGTCATTCCTAATTGTGTATGAAGCCGAAAGAAATAAGAAAAGGGGATACATAGCAGTGACTGCAAGCCAGATAACTAGATATTAAGGTGTTGGGGAGGTTGTGGGCCCTGTAACCCTCTTAGTCTAATAGCAATCAGTGTGTGACAGCTGAGGTGGTAGGGATGGAGGGGCGCACTTTGGTGTCTCAGCCTTGGGTGCTGGAGGACCTCATCCCGGCTCTAAGGGGGGAGGGGGGGCATTAGGTACCAGGACATTTTATAAGAGAGGGAGGTGGCCACTAGAGTTGGTGCTGGTGTTTAGTTCTGGCCCACTTTGTATTTAAGTTTGACACCCCTGCTTTAGAAAGAAAATACCACAGGGTTTGGTTGAGAGGGGGAGAAAGTAGTTTGAAGCCCTCTAAAGATTTGCAAGCGCCGGGCGGGCAAGTAAGTTACTGCAGCTGACACCCACCGATCCTTGCAGGGGGCGGTTCTATACATAGTATCAAGTCGGCACTATCTGCTGCAGGGTAATATGAAAAGGGGCTTTGGTGCATTGCGGTTGTCCTGCTGCTGTCGGAGAATTGCACCACAGTGTGAATCCAGCCTGAATGTTCTAATAAAAATAAGATTGCTTGCAAAAATCTTGCCATTACTGGGCACCTTTAGACTGTAGACGTAGACAGGAGTAGGGATTAGATTGTGAGTCCCTCTGAGGAACAGTTTGTGACAAGTCTGTGGAAGATGTCAGCAATAAATGCAGTCAGCAAATGATTGTCACATAATGGCATGTGTCTGGCTATAGATGTGAAGTGTAATCTGAGGCTGTGATTTTAGCTATAATTTCACATCAGTTTCACTAGAGATCATCTGAGGTACAGAAGTCATTGAGTTGTTACTGCACAAGTAGGGAAAGTCCCACACAACCACAAAGTATAGCAACTTTATACACAGTTTCCATACAGCAGTGACTCACCACAGCCAGAAGAGATCCTGGAAAAGTCACCTGAGGTTGTGCAAGTCTTTAAAGACATATACTGTATACAGTATATATATATATATATATATCTTCTTCTTCTCCTGATTTCCATACTAAAATATCGGTAACATTTACAGATATTTTACTATAGCTAAACTGCACTTTACTCTCACACAGAACCCCCCCCCCCCACACACACACACACACACACACCCTTCCAAGTAGTGCCTAACCCTAAGACTCCCCCCGGGTGGTGCTTAACCCTAAAGCACCCCCCCTCCCCCTGGTGTTGCTTGCTTAACTCTAAAAACCCCCCGGTGGTGCCTAACCCTAACACCTTTTGTACCTAACCCTACCCCCTTTCCTAACCCTTAAACGCCCCTAAGGTAATGCCACGATACTAGCTAATTCCGCGCCCGCTATGCAATGCCGCAATTTGCATCACCACAAACCCCCAGTGCCCGCGATTGTATCGGGTGCCTGCAGATGCAGAAACATTTTTAATGATTGCGCCGGGAGGTGCCCAAAATTAGCTGCTTTGTGGAAAAGTGAAAGCCGCGATTTGGGGCTTTGCAAATTTCCCTTTTATGCCACGAATTGAGGCTATTATCAAAGTCGCAAATGCGGCGCTTTTTTTCCATAAGGGCTCCTGCGCCCTTTTTTTCCTGATTCGGCCCTGCGTTGCCAATGCCTACCAAGACCTTCAGCATGCCTCGCTGCACAATATGTAATGCTGCAACTCTGCAAATCTCTGTTTTCACAACAAACAGATGGGTATCTATTTGCAGCTCTAGATATTCAATGGGACATATATTTAGATCTGTGCTTGGATGTGATCTTTTAGATTAATGGCAGGTAGAAGGGAAGCAGACATGATTTGTCAGGCTTATTATGCTGTTATTGATGGAGCCAATCACTTGAGGAGGCAGCAATGTCCTTCAGAAGGTCAGTCACAGAGAGACGTGCAGCTGCTGGAAATATCTCCTCGTCTGGCACACGAGAGCAGAGCCTGGAACCCGAATGCCTGGAGAAACACACATGTGCGGCACAATTCACAGAGAAGATGAGTGATATGATGAGTGCGAGCATTAAAGGGAATTAAATTATATGCACAGATGATTAGATGTGTCATCAGGACCCCTTAAAGGGACACTTAAGTCAAACAAAAAAAATGAGTTTTACTCACCTGGGGCTTCCAATAGCCCCCTGCAGCTGTCCGGTGCCCTCGCCGTCTCCCTCCGATCCTCCTGGCCCCGCCGGCAGCCACTTCCTGTTTTGATGACAGGAGCTGACAGGCTGGGGACGCGAGTGATTCTTCGCGTTCCTGGACACAATAGCGCCATCTATGCTGCTGTAGCATATATCATATACCATATAGCAGCATAGAGGGTGCTAATGTGTCTGGGAACGCCAAGAATCACTCGTGTCCCCAGCCTGTCAGCTCCTGTCACCGAAACAGGAAGTGGCTGCCGGCGGGGCCAGGAGGATCGGAGGGAGACGGCGAGGGCACCGGACAGCTGCAGGGGGCTATTGGAAGCCCCAGGTGAGTAAAACTCATTTTTTTTGTTTGACTTAAGTGTCCCTTTAAGCCTGTGTTTACAGACAACAGAGCGGAGGTGTTCCAGATATGGCTGTGATGATAAACAAATCATCTGCCTTCAAGCCTTGTTCACATTGCGTTTGGCTAGCGTGTCCGTCCGTGGTGGGCTTTTTTTTCCGCGTTTTGTTAAAGCGTTTTCCGGCGATTTTCTGCGCGTTTGCTCGTTTTTGTGGGTTTTTTTGTAAGCACTTTTGCAGAGCGCTTCCGTCTGATCCGGGGGAAAAAATCCGGAAACCATAAATACAATGTATTTTTTTTTTTTAAAAAAGCTCACGCAATCGCTTGCCAAATTGATTTTGTGAGCGTTTTGTGTTTTTCCTATACCTTCCATTGAGGCAAATCGCCACAATAATAGCTCAAGCACCACTTTTCAAAGCGGATCGCAAATGAACCACTCTGGAATGAACTCTCTCATAGAGAACCATTGCACAAGCGCTTTCAGGGCGATTTTAAAAATCGCCAGCGCTTAAAATTTAACAAAAACGCCTATAACTGTGAACAAGGCCTCTGTCCTCGTTACCATGTATGCATACCTCCCAACTTTTGATATGAGAAAGAGGGACACTTAAGCCACGCCCCTGCCACACCCCTGATCACACCCCCATCACACCCCTAGTCACGCATACCATAAAGATTTTATAAGAAAAATATGTTTCGAACCACACTGGTCCTCTCTATCTTGGTTCATTTTCCTTCATATTAACATTTTTAAATTAGCAATATATCAATTTAAAGGTTGGGAATAAAGTTAGAGTCAATCAAACACATTTTTAGTAGAGAAATATATATATTTACATAGAAAGAGGGACAACGTCCTGAAAGAGGGACAAATGAGGAGGAAAGAGGGACAGGGCTCCCAAAGAGGGACAGTTGGGAGCTATGACAAGACAAGACAAGACAAATAACATTTATATTGCGCTTTTCTCCTTGCGGACTCAAAGCGCCAGAGCAGAGCAGCAGCCACTAGGGCGCGCTCTATTGGCAGTAGCAGTGTAAGGGAGACTTGCCAAAGATCTCCTACTGAATTAGTGCTGGCTTACTAAACAGGCAGAGCCGAGATTCGAACCCTGGTCTCCTGTGTCAGAGGTAGAGCCCTTAACCATTACACCATCAGCCAACTGCCAACTATGATGTATGCGCTGCGTGACGCACAGCACTGCGTTGCTCTGCAATTTCCCCAAATGCGGCAGCGATGGATGGGATCGCAAATGTGCAGAAATGCAGGCGACCATGCGATGCAATTAAGCGTTGAATTGCAATTGCAACGCATGAATATGTGTCCGTCTATGCACTGTATGTCCTCGCGGATCACATCGCCGCGCATTGCCGAAAATGAGGCCTTTAATCTTGCAGGTGGAAATGAGGCCTTAGAAACTGAAAATAAAGGCAGGAAATTTAAGATCGCAACACCACATGCGGGGGGGGGGGGGGGGGGGGGGACACATAAGTGCATATGCTGCTTCGGCAGGGGGCCCTGGCAGTAGAGAAGTACACATACTGCTCCAGCAGGGGCCACATGCGGGAGAGACATAAGTACTCATATCGCTTCAGCGTGGGGCACAGGAAGGAGGGACGTAACACATACCGCTTTGGCAAGGGCTACATCCAGGAGACAGCTTAGTGGGGTACTGAAGTGCAGGGCTTCTGCAGCAGTCAGAGAGTGACTCTGGGGGGAGGGCCTATATATAATTGTCCAACTTACAGTATTTTCGCCGTTCCCTGCATCCTCAAGTCAATAGTACCCAGAAGAAGCTGTAGTGCATCTTCAGCAATTAGGCCTCAAACCTCTGAAGCGGGAAAAGCCCACGAAATGCGTTAACTGTGCACTAAAACTTTTATGTGTCGTACTGGCTGCTATATTCTGCTGGAGAGCAAGCCAACCACTGCCACTACTTTTTAAACTGATTTTAATCATTTTAATATTTTTTGCGCCTCCATCCTCCGGTTATTATAGATTCAGCTTGACTTATTTTTGAGAAAAATAAAAACATTTGATCTGTTTGGTCTGGATCAGAACCCAATGAGGTTGAGCCTGAGGGCGAGGGCACATGGACCTTTGCGTGCAGTACAGTATCAGTTTAAAGCCGACCTGAACTCAGAACTTCACATCAACTCCAAAAGATAATAACAGCATAATAACCTTTAAAGAAAAAACATTTCTTTGTTACAGCTGATACAAATCATGCAATAAATCTGCAGTTTGTCTACTTCCTGCTTTCAGACATATTGTTAACATCCTATGTTTACAAATGAGCTCTCTGCCGTGGCAGTCACCTGACACAGCTGAGAGATCAAATTACAACTTGTTCTTAGTCACAGATGAGGGAGAATCACAAGGGCTAAACTCTCTAAATACATACAGGGTTCATTTCTATGGGCTTGATTCACAAAAGAGTGCTAACTGTTAGCACGTCCGTTTTCACGCGAATTTTCGCATTGCGCGCGATTGCGAATTTTTTGCGTGAAATGATAACGTTTTTGCGTGCAAACGCAAATTTCCCCGCAAAATCGATATCGTTTTCGCGCGAAAATTCACGTTTACGCGCCTACGTTATCGTTTCGTGCAAAAATTCGTGATCGCGCGCAATGTAAAAATTCGGGCGAAAACGGCCGTGCTAACAGTTAGCACTCTTTTGTGAATCAAGCCCTATATGTTTTCCTTCTGTCCTGTGCAAGAGTTCAAGTCCTCTTTAACGTGTTTGAATGCAGTTCAGCTTGCAGGTTAGCTGCAGTTTGATATCAGTTGAGCAGTGTGGGCTAGTGTGCATGGACCTTTGTCATTAGCCTGAGTTCAGGCTGAGTTGGGGTCACAGTACTGTCATCACATCTGCATTCGCTTCTGCTATTTCTGCAGGGCACAAAAACACAAGACGGCAGAGAAGCCGCCACTTGTGTCTTTGTAGTGATGATAATGCATTCCTCTGCTCAGGAGATTAATTATTTATAGAGCTTGTAACATATCTGCATGTCCTGAATCTTAAGCATCTGCTCTTATGAAAGCTGGAGGCTCCAGCACTGGACACATTAATGACAGTAGCGAGATTTCTCTGACAATGACAGGCCACATGATCGCTCCCTCTGACTTACAAACCGCCGAGAGATGCAAACCGCCCAGCAAGTGAAAAGACAACAAGACTTAAAGAGAACCTGAGCTGAAAATTAAACATCAAAATAAACAGAAACCCGTTATACTTGCCTCCTGCGTAGTCTACTACTCAATCTCTTTCTCCTTTCCTGCGTCCTGTTTGTCCACTGTGATCAATGGAATTCTCTACCCTCCATTTTAAAAATGGCCATTACCCCATAACAGCTTCCTGGTCAGCACACTGTTAAACTGTAATATCGCCCACTTGAGCCATAGGAAAACATGGACATTACCTTGCACATTCACTTGTAACTGACAGCACTGCAGCTGACATATAACTGGAAGATGGAAGGTCCGCACCAGTCCAGGGTTCCAAACTTCATTCAGACTCTTAATCATCAGCTATAATTAAGAGTCTGAATGACTCGAAACATGTCAGCTAACTGATGCTTGCATCCATGTTCCTTTAATGGATATGTCCGAATAAAGTTTGGAACCCTGGACTGGTGCGGACCTTCCATTTTCTTGTACTTCTGTGGGCCTGCTGACCTGGTCGTGCACAGCCTCAGGGTCCTGTGGGTTGCAGCGGTGTTCACACACCCAATTGCTGATATATAACTGACAGCAACTGGTATATTTCAGTTCTGACACAATATTGTCAGAACTGGAAGGGATCACTGTAAGAAGAAAATGGTGAGCTTCTGAGAGGAACTGACGGTGAAGTAAGTTTGTAATATTCATTTGCAGCTACATCATGTGTTTATTTTAAATAATTTTACTTAGTTCAGGTTCCCTTTAAAGAGAGTCTGAAGCGAGAATAAATCTCGCTTCAGACCTCATATATAGCAGGGGCATGTGTGCCCCTGCTAAAACGCCGCTTTCCCCCGGCTTAACGGGGGTCCCTTCACCCCCAAATCCCCTCCGTGCAGCCGGGGAGCGCTTCCGCATTGGGGCAGGACTAACTGCCGCAGCCCTGCCTCATGCGCGTCTGTCAGACACGTACCTCCAGGGCTGGCCCGCTCATGAGGCGGGGTGAAACATTTGCCTCAGGCGGTAGATCTGGGGGGGGCGGCACCCACCTGTCCATAGATGCTGGGTGCCGCCCGCCGAGCTGGAGGGGTAGCTGACAGAAAGGGGGTATTGGCCTAGCGGTGGGGAGGGGGGTCGGACCCCCCCTCCCTCGCCTGGGTCCCCCGATCTGCGCTCCTCCTCCAGCGTTAAGTAACCAGCGTGCATAAAGATGAAGAGGCAACGGGCGGGGGAATCACTCACCTCTTCCGCATTCCATCGTGTGCTCCACTGACGTCACTTCCGGCAATGCCGCCCTCTGTATTGTAAGTGGACGGCCTTGCAGGAAGTGAGTTCAGTGGAGCGCACGATGGAACGTGGAAGAGGTGAGTGATTCCCCCGCCCATTGCCTTTTCATCTTTATGCACGCTGGTTACTTAACGCTGGAGGAGGAACGCAGATCGGGGGACCCAGGCGAGGGAGGGGGGGTCCGACCCCCCTCCCCACCGATAGGCCCAATACCCCCTTTCTGTCAGCTACCCCTCCAGCTCGGCGCCCCCCCCCCACCAACGGCTGGGGGGGGGGGCGGCGATTTTTTCTAATTTTGCCTTAGGCAGCAAAAAGTCTAGGGCCGGCCCTGCGTACCTCCGCCTCTCCCCCGCCCCTCTCAGCGGGGGAGAGGCGGCGATGCGCGTCTGATAGACGCGACTAGAGGCAGGGCTGCAGCCGTTAGCCCTGCCTCCAGGAAGAGAAAATATACGACCAAGTTAACGACCAAGTTTTGCGGGGGTGGGTTTGGGGGTGAAGGGACCCCCGTTTAGCCGCGCGATAGCGGCGGTTTGGCAGGGGCACACGTGCCCCTGCTAACTATGAGCTCTGAAGCGAGATTTATTTTCGCTTCAGAGTCTCTTTTAAAGCATACCTGCAGTGACATGAGCAGGTGAACAGGAGATAAACAAAAAGAAAACAAGGCTCAGCACATACTGCAGCTAGTTAAATTGATATGAAATTCCGAATTTCCTCTTTGTTCTAAAATATTATTTACAGCATAAACTATACTACCACAGAAAAAAATGTAGCAGAACAGCATTAAAAGAGTTAAAATCAGCACTTTGTTCTTCAGTGGGAAGCTCCTTGCTTCAGAGGAAACCTTCTGGCCGTATCTGAAGGTGCTAACATTATCTTTTGTTTATATTCCTGTGTCACATATATTTAGTAAACATTATCAGAAAGGGAACTGAACAGTACTGAGCTGAGGAGGAGCAGTGCACAGAGAAAGGAGCACTAGACAGATTTTAATATAGATAAATACAGCAGCTATACAATAAAACACAATGGCAGCTTTCAGAGACCATAAACTGTACTTTGGTAATGTGTAGTTTGTAAGCAGACAATATTACTTGTGCACAAAAGCAAATAATAACAGTATGGGTAATAAAAAAGAAGGTAAACACATTTTTATTGAATGTTATGTCAGAGTTTTATCCCACTTTTAAGTCAATGGAAATCGTTAAAAAGAAAACAAAACAAAAACATCAGCAGATACTTACCTAAGGAGAGGGAAGGCTCTGAGTCTTATAGACTCTAAGACTCAGAGCCTTCCCTCTCCTTACTCCTCTCTTGGTCCCCTAGATTAAGCGCTGGCTCCTCGTTTGAATCCCCCGCCACAGGGGACTTCGGAAGTCTTCGGGATACAAGTCCTCCCGAAGACAGGCAGCTAGCCGGCTACATACTGCTCACGTGCAAGAGCGGCCCATCTTCAGGAGCACTCGGGCTCCCAAACACTTCCGAAGCCTCCTGCGGCGGCAGAAAGATCAGTATTTGACCAAATTGGTTGACTACTGCTACTGGGGAGCCAGCGCTGGAACACGGGACCGGGAGAGGAGCAGGAAGGCTCTATAGAACCCAGAGCCTTCCCTCTCTTTAGGTAAGTATCTGCCTTTTTATTTTCTTTAACGATTCCCATTAACTACCAGTACAAGCAGCTTATACTGCACATACAGTGGCTGAAATGCTTGTATCTTACAAAGAGATTAAAATTAACAATGCAACAAGTTCATTTTTATCTATTCCCTGCTTTTAAAACTTGTTCTCTGCCAGGCAAATGTTTTGTGGCTTGTAATTATCAGTGAATGCTACAGAATATTCCCGATTAGGTCCGACTAAACGGAAACTGTCACTTGCATACCTAAATTCTTAATCCTTAAAATGAGGAATAGGAAAAAAGGGGCACATGGTACCTCGAAGCAGGAATGGCACTGTACTGGTGCGATTTTCATACAGCATGCAGGAAAAAGGAAATTTGCACATAAAATCGCATTGGACGGCATACAAGAATACAATTTTATATGCGGCACATAGACTTTATCATATGTGATTTTGCATGTGTTTTCTGCAGTGCGACTAAACGCATACAAAACATACAAATGTGCTCCCTATCTAAAACTAAAGCTGGTTTAAAACTGGCAAACGGCAGTATGAGAGCATTGGGGTGCAGTGATCGCATCGCACCGCAATGCTAAAGAAAGCCTTAGGTGATTACAGCAGCAATGCGTGGTAATCTCCCTTCTGGCTGCAGGCCAAGCAGGAAGTGAAGCTCTCTAGCGCTCACTTCCTGTGGCCGAAATTAAAATTGCACGGAAGTGTATTAAAAAAAAATATGCTTTAGCGCATGCGGTCTGCAACATGAACGCAGAAAAATGTTACAAAGCGCATTGCCATAGACTTACATGACTTCCGGTAACAGCGCATGTTGCCCATGTGTCAAATTTGAGACTTCCGGCAAAGCAAATCGCACCGTGCAAGGTATGAAATGCTTCATAGACTTACATTGGTGTAGCGTTACCCTGTGGCAAAACAACTGACAGTGTGAAAGCGACCTTAAAATAAATATACAAGACTCAGTTCTATGTTATATGTACACTTAGCAAAACACATACAATTATTCATCTCATACGTTTATTTTTACTACATATTTTATTGAGTATCAAGCCATATACTGTTGCCATGGTTGCCAACACGTTTCCTAAAAAGAAAAAAAAAATCACACCAAAAAAAAAATAAAATCCCATATAACAGCTGCAGACTATAATTGGTGTTTAATGAATGAATGGTATTCAGTTACAGATTGGCCTGTGCAGTGTTGCTTTTACGTTGCCTAGATGTTTGTGCTGAAGCATCTGTAACCATCATCTTTCATGGTCAGTATTTCAATATAAATTTTCCTTGGAAGTTACAGAAAGCTCTTTCTTTGGGCTGAGAAGCTGCTGGGATTGTGGGCAGATGTCCAGATTTCCTGATGTCTGCCAAACTTGACATTTCATTTCCCTGTTATTTCCTTAGTGCTTGTGAATGAGGTAAAATGCGTTAGCTCGAAGCCTTTCATTTCCAGCCTCATCCTGCAAGTTCAAAGGTAGCCTTAAAAAAGTTTCCTTTAAAGAGAAGCCGAGGTGGGTTTGAAGAATATTATCTGCATAAAGAGGCTGGATCTGCCTATACAGCCCAGCCTCTGTTGCTATCCCAAACCCCCCTAAGTTCCCCCTGCACTCTGCAATCCCTCATAAATCACAGCCACGCTGCTGACAAACAGCTTGTCAGAGCTGGCTGTGTTTATCTCTATAGTGTCAGTCTGCTGCTCTCCCGGCCTCCTGCAGAACTCCAGTCCCCGCCTGCATCCCTTCCCTCCCTGCTGATTGGAGGGAAGGGACGGGGGCAGGGACCGGAGCTATGCAGGAGGCGGGGGAGCAGCTGAGACTGACACTACAGATGTAAACACAGCCTCACAGCACGGCTGTGATTTATGAGGAATTGCAAAATGCAGGCGGACCTTAGTGGGGTTTGGGATAGCAACAGAGGCAGGGCTGTATAGGCAGATCCAGCCTCTGTATGCAGATAACATTCTTTAAACACACCTCGGGTTCTCTTTAAGATACAGCAGCAGCCGTTTATTCAGGGGCGTAGCAATAGGGGTTGCAGAGGTAGCAACCGCATCGGGGCTCTTGGGCCAAAGGGGCCCCATGGGGCCCTTTCTGAACCAAAGTATAAGCTGTTTATAGGTCCTGTGCTTGTAATGATCACTTCTATAGATGCTTTGAATGGTAGTAATCATTAACACACTGTTCCCCATCCCCTTCTAAAACTGTACATGACCTTGGCAGGTTTTGTTGCACCATATCAATTGTTACGTATAGAGTGCTAGGGGGGCCCAATGTAAAACTCGCACCGGGGCCCCGAGCTCCATAGCTACGCCACTGCGTTTATTGTTTTTAGGGTTCCCTAAGCTTAAATTAGTACATTTTCCATTTTCTTCTATTGCCCTTTACTTTTCTCTTGGGTTGGCTTTCTGTATCTGATTCTTATCTTATTTGTATAATAATGTTTCTGCCCGCAGCAAGCTTTGGCAGGGAACACACTTGACTGTTTTCGTACGCGTTTTCTGCACAGAAAAACTGAGAACTCATGTTAATCAATGGGCTAGTACACACTTAATATTTTGTTCGCGCGCAGAAAAAATGTGCAGCCCTCTCTTCCATGTGTAACATCCATGTAATGTAGCCCCTCCCATTCCATGTGTAGCCCCCTCTTCCATGTGTATCATCCATGTACAGCAGCCCCTCCCATTCCATGTGCAGCCCCCTCTTCCATGTGTAACATCCATGTACTGCAGCCCCTCCCATTCCATGTGCGGCCTCCTCTTCCATGTGTATCATCCATGTACTGCAGCCCCTCCCATTCCATGTGCAGCCCCCTCTTCCATGTGTAACATCCATGTACTGCAGCCCCTCCCATTCCATGTGCAGCCCCCTCTTCCATGTGTATCATCCATGTACAGCAGCCCCTCCCATTCCATGTGTAGCCCCCTCTTCCATGTGTATAATCAGGGGCGTAACTACAAATCACTGGGCCCCCCTGCAAAACTTTGGATGGGGCCACTGGCATAGGGCCCGTGGTTGCAACGGTCGCCGTGGCGACCGGGCCCGCCGCCTGAAGAGGTGGGGGAGGGGCCCGGGGGCCTGGAGCCCCCAGGTGTTGAAATCCCGGAGGCAGAGCAGGGCTACGAGAAGATGGCTGCCGAAGCCCTGCACTGGAGACTATTTGTGTCTCCAGTACAGGGCTTCGGGCGCCATCTTCCCGTAGCCCTGCACTCTGCCTGTCAGCGCGGGAGAAACGGGCTGCAGGAGAGGATCGTCGCTGAGGATCTGCACGGGGGAGGCTGGCTGTACGTCGGGGAGCTCACGTCAGAGGCTGGCCAGCTGAGTGAATTTTTTTTTTATTTGTACAGGGTTTTTTTCTGGTGACTGCTCCCCACATAGTGTTTATTTTCAGGTGACTTCTCCCCACATAGCGTTTATTTTCTGGTGAATGCTCCCCACATAGCGTTTATTTTCTGGTGACTGCCCCCCACATAGCATTTATTTTCTGGTGACTGCTCCCCACATAGCGTTTATTTTCTGGTGAATGCTCCCCACATAGCGTTTATTTTCTGGTGAATGCCCCCCACATAGCATTTATTTTCTGGTGACTGCTCCCCACATAGCGTTTATTTTCTGGTGACTGCTCCCCACATAGCGTTTATTTTCTGGTGAATGATGCGCACATAACGATTATTTTCTGGTGAATGCTGCGCACATAACAATTATTATCTGGTGAATACTGCACACATAATGATTATTATCTGGTGAATGCTGCACACATAACGATTATTTTCCTTCAGACTGGCATCTTGCTACTAATTGCCCTATTTCCTCTGGGTGCTGCGTATGTTTGCAAATTGAACGTGGCACCCATGCTGCTGGAAAGCTGAATTGATATAGCCATGCCATGCACAGCTATAGGGATTCGGACATGTGTGTGCTTCGGGTGTTGCGGGGGCTGTTGTTGCCGGGAGGGGGGGCCCACATCCAGATTCCGCATCGGGGCCCAGAGGTTTGTAGCTACGCCACTGGATGGGGCCCCCTCCTGGATGGGGCTGGGCACTCTACAGAAAAACCTGCTGCACACTGAATAGGGACTGTCTAAAAATCTTTGTCTACAAAACTTTGTATGATTTGTTATCTGTGATTGAGCAGATGCAGTCATTAGATCAATGGTGCAGAGAATAGAAAGCTTTTTCTCTCTGTGCCCCGACTCCTCAAGCATCACTACAGGACACAGCACTTGGGGAGGGGTAGAGAGGTTGGGGCAGGTGCTGTACACAAGAGCCTGCTGCACACTGACTAGGGACTGTCTACATATCTTTGTCTACGAAACGTTGTATTATTCCTTATCAGTGGCCGAGCAGATGCAATCATTTAGAACAAATGTGCAGAGAGAAGAAAGTTTTTTTCTCTCCATGCCCTTAGTGGTCAGTCTCTCAGGACTGGGCCCCCTGTGGCTTCTGGGCCCCCCTGCAGCTGCATCCCTTGCAGGGTCTATTGTTAAGCCTCTGTGTATCATCCATGTACTGTAGGCCCTCTCTTTCATGAACAGCTCCCTTGAGCATCAGTTTCATTCATGTGTTGCTCCTTATTTTCACCCTCCTATTTCATATGCAGTCAGTGGCCTCTCTTTCACGTCCAGGTGTCCCTTGGCCTCTTGCTACCCAAGGCACGGGCCTTTGTGGCCTTTCCAGAAATCTGGCCCTGGTTGTCCCTGTTAAAAGTTTGATATGACTTTTTTTCAATCTTATTGATAGAAGATTGAGAAAATATTATAATAATAATAAGGCAAAAATAAATAAATAAAGAAGGATAACTTACAAGAAATGCTTAGTGCATCAAGGCCTGTGCTGTGTTACAACTGAAATAGTTTTCCAACAATGCAAAGGGGATGTGTGAAAAACACAAATAAATAGTTATGCTTGCATCATTATTATTATTATTAGTGATTTATATAGCACCACCATCTTCCATGGAGCTGTACAATAGGCATACATAGCACACACTGAGAATGCTCATTTGGATTCAGAGGAATTAAAATTTCTGCACTTTCGATCGGAAATCGGAAAATGGAATAAGAAATCGGATTTTCGTGGAAACACCGCATTACCGCAAATCGGTAATTTTAGCCCAGTCACACAACTCAGAAGCACTGGACCAGAGAATGCAGAATTTTTTGGCGAAAATCAAAGCCTAAGCCTTCTCTGAGCACTTGTTATGTGAAAAGCTCTTGCTAATGTAATGCCACGGGTGTGATCCCACTTGAGCGTTGTGATTTTTTAAAAATCCCCCACAGCATTGCACAGGGGCGTAACTACAGTGGTGTGAAAAACTATTTGCCCCCTTCCTGATTTCTTATTCTTTTGCATGTTTGTCACACTTAAATGTTTCTGCTCATCAAAAAACGTTAACTATTAGTCAAAGATAACATAATTGAACACAAAATGCAGTTTTAAATTTTTAAATGATGGTTTTTATTATTTAGTGAGAAAAAAAACTCCAAATCTACATGGCCCTGTGTGAAAAAGTGATTGCTACCCTTGTTAAAAAAATAACTTAACTGTGGTTTATTACACCTGAGTTCAATTTCTGTAGTCACCCCCAGGCCTGATTACTGCCACACCCGTTTCAATCAAGAAATCACTTAAATAGGAGCTATCTGACACAGAGAAGTAGACCAAAAGCACCTCAAAAGCTAGAGATCATGCCAAGATCCAAAGAAATTCAGGAACAAATGAGAACAAAAGTACTGTAATTGAGATCTATCAGTCTGGTAAAGGTTATAAAGCCCTTTCTAAAGCTTTGGGACTCCAGCGAACCCCAGTGAGAGCCATTATCCACAATGGCAAAAACATGGAACAGTGATGAACCTTCCCAGGAGTGGCCGGCCAACCAAAATTACCCCATGAGCGCAGAGAAAACTCATCCGAGAGGCTACAAAAGACCCCAGGACAACATCTAAAGAACCGCAGGCCTCACTTGCCTCAATTAAGGTCAGTGTTCACGACCGTTACATCTGGCGTAGAAGTAACACAGCATTTCAGCAAAAGAACATCATACCAACAGTAAAATATGGTGGTGGTAGGGTCATGGTCTGGGGTTGTTTTGCTGCTTCAGGACCTGGAAGGCTTGCTGTGATAGATGGAACCATGAATTCTACTGTCTACCAAAAAATCCTGAAGGAGAATGTCCGGCCATCTGTTCGTCAACTCAAGCTGAAGCGATCTTGGGTGCTGCAGCAGGACAATGAACCAAAACACACCAGCAAATCCACCTCTGAATGACTGAAGAAAAACAAAATGAAGACTTTGGAGTGGCCTAGTCAAAGTTCTGACCTGAATCCTATTGAGATGTTGTGGCATGACCTTAAAAAGGCCGTTCATGCTAGAAAACCCTCAAATAAAGCTGAATTACAACAATTCTGCAAAGATGAGTGGGCCAAAATTCCTCCAGAGTGCTGTAAAAGACTTGTTGCAAGTTATCGCAAACGCTTGATTGCAGTTATTGCTGCTAAGGGTGGCCCAACCAGTTATTAGGTTCAGGGGGCAATTTCTTTTTCACACAGGGCCATGTAGGTTTGAGTTTTTTCTCACTAAATAATAAAAACCATCATTTAAAACTGCATTTTGTGTTCAATTATGTTATCTTTGACTAATTGTTAACGGTTTTTGATGAGCAGAAACATTTAAGTGTGACAAACATGCAAAAGAATAAGAAATCAGGAAGGGGGCAAATACTTTTTCACACCACTGTAGGCCCCACCGGGCCCCCCTACAGGAAGTCGCGTCAGAGACTAGAGAGAGGAACGCATGCTGGAGCGCACGGAAGGTATGTATCTGTCTGCTGCCCGCCGCTGCCCGGACTCTAATTTAAGCTGAAGGGGAGCGCAGAGGGGATACCCCCGAGGAACGTCCCCCCTCCCCGCCGAGTGTGGCCATGGCTTTCCCCTCATGCTGCGGCTCCTCCAGCCCCCCAAAACGGCCCGAGCGCCACCCCCCCCCCCCCCCCCCCCCCCCCGCGGGAGCAGGGGCTGCAGGCCCTTTTGTTACGCCAGAGGCATTGCATTGGCAAGGGCTTTACATATCACAAGCACTTAGAAAGGCACTGCTAGTGGGTTCTAGGCCTAATAGTGGTTTATGGGCTCAAACCCATTAGCAGCCTTTTCTAAGTGCTTGTGAATTGATTAGAAAAAGCTCTTGCTAATGCAATGCTATGGGGGATTTTAATAAAATCACATCGCGCAAGTGGGATCACACCCGTGGCATTACATTAGTAAGAGCTTTTCACATCACAAGTGCTTACAAAAGGCTTAGTAACATACTGCTAGTGGGTTCCAGGCCTAATACTTACATAAACCCAGTACACAGCAAACACCAGGAGAGAGGGTCCCGCACTTTCAAACTTACAATCTAATGTGCTAAGATTGTATGCTTTCGTGAGTTTACAGGTTGCACTTGAAGATGGTAAGGTTGTGGTGCAAAACAGGTTTTGGAAGGGAATTCCAGAGGGAGGGGGCCGGGGGAGGGGGATTCAAGAAAAATTCTATACGTGAGAATGAAAAGAGGTGATTATAAGGCTTCTATTCCTGGTTTATTATATTCCTTATTGTCTTTGTCAGGCAGCCCTGAAGAGAACTGAAGAGAAATAATATATTATTATTTTTTAATACTATTTGAGTCATTTTATATAGCATCATCATTTCTGTGGCAATACAGACAACAGTGAATGCCATAAATACAACATTCAACTCTTACACAGTAGAATACTACAAGTGGTGCATTCAGCAACCCAAGTACAAAGCTGCATGCATAGTTATCCCATACTTACTGTATTTCATTGGTATAGATCATTAGCAGAACGAGAGGAGAACTGGACAAAGCAATGCAAAATGTATTACTTTTTCCACCCCTATGCCAACTTTCTTGTCGCATCCTATACATTTGTAACAGCAGCCCCCCCCCCCCCCCCCCCCCCCCCCATGTAGCCCCCTCTTCTATGTGTAACATCCATGCATGGCAGCCCCTCTCTTCCATGTACAGCCATATGTTGCTATCTGTTTGCAGCCTCCTTTTTCTATTTGATGTCTTATCTTCCATATTCAGCAACCCTTTTCCATGTGCAGCTCTTGGGCAGTAGACAGCCTTACTAGAAATCCGAGCCTGAGACAAGAACCTTGTGATACACCTAGAGACAGCAAGAGTTAGTCTTGGAGTAGGACATTGAAAGAAGGCCCAGACAGGTGAAGAGGAAGCATGCCCTAAGGCCCTGAACAGCTAGTGACCAGAGAATCAGGAGAAGCAGGACACAATGAACTGTGCCAAAGGCAAAGGAAAGTTTCAGGAGTATGTTTGTGTAGACTTGACCTTTGGATGTACTCTTACCAGGAGGACGTTAGCTACTTTAGTGAGACTTATTTCATTGGAATGTTGAGGACAGGAACCACACTGAAGGGAGATAAAACAAAGTATTATCTGAGAGGTTGTCTGACAGTTCTGAGCGGACGGGCCTTTCCAACAATTTAGAAGCAAGGAGCGGGGTAGACCGTATGGTTGCTAGAGATGCTGTAGGGTCCATAGAGGAGGTTTCATTTTAATATAAGTGGTGTTATGATTGCTTGTTTGTATGAGATCGGGGAAAACACGACTTAAATATGTTAAGCAGCAATGATGGAGCAGGAGTCCTGGAAGATGAGACGAGTAGGATGTGAGGGGATATTGGCAAAGGTGTAGGTAGGTGCTTTTGAGATTAGGGAAGAAGGACACTTCAGTTAAGAACGTGGAGCCTGATAGGGAGGAGTTTATAGGGGGCAGTAGACAAGAGGATGGGTTTGGAAGGGGTGGATAGACAGGTGAAAGGGGTTGTATGCTGAAACTGTTGTATACTGAAGCAATCTTGTTGATTCAGTATGATGTAAAACCTTAGGCTGACGAACACGAGGTTGTGGTAGTAGGTGTGAAGGTGTGGAAAAGTTGTTTAGGAAAGTGGGATTGTGAGGAAATGAGTGAGGAGAAGCATGATGGTTTGGAATGAGAAAGGGCATCCCTGAGCTCCTGCAGAGCTTCTTTGTACCACTGGTAGTTCTCTGTGGTGGTCAGGTGCATAACAACAGACCTAATGACTGTAAGGGGGGGGGCTTCCTCCGTACCCCCCACATCCTAAGTACTCTCTCCTGTGCTCACTTGCACGGTAGCACAGCAAAGTCCTGTACTTTACCTGCTTTGAGTGGCGGGGCTAGGGGGCGTCCATTCTCCAGGAAAATATAAATAATGTTTTACAGTGCACACCTGCACTGAAGAGAGGCCTGACCCGCAGACCCGGGACAAGGTCCACCAACACCCAAGGCTGGGACACCAAAGTGCACCCCTTCATCCCTCCCACCCCAGCCGTCACACACTGATTACTATTAGACTAAAGGTAGCCACACCCGATACAATAAAATGATCCGATTTTACAGCAATTCAATTAAAAAAATTGTATTTCCCTAAAAATCAAAAGCTTTTTTTGTTATTCAAGCAAGAATTTCGATTGTATTTACCGTTTTTACTCGATAAAAGTGGTGCATTTTTCTGATCAATTTTTATGAAAATTGAATGGTGTGTGGTAGATTGTTAATGTATTAATATATACACCCAAGCAATTTTCTCAGAGTTTCCAATCATTTTTATCATAATTGAGAAAAATTTTTACATACTTGTGTGGAACATTGGTCAGATTTTGGAAATGTTACAATCAGTTAGAAAAATTGATTGCTATTCTTGAATTGAACAGATATCTAAAAAATTGTATGGTGTGTGGCCACCTTTAGAGATGCCCCAGGGCCCCCAAGCCCCACAACACTTTTATCTCTAGTTATCTGGCTTGCAGTCACTGCCAGGGGATACCCCTTTCTTATTTAACCCTGCTTCAAACACAATAGGGGAATGATAGCTGAGTGAGTGGTGCGCCCCCTCCTACACTGCACCCTGAGGTTGGGGCCTCTCCCGCCTCTGCCTCGGCCCAGCCCTGACCCGCCACTGGAAGCAGGTAGAGTAAGGTACCCAACTGTCCTGCTTTGCCTATACCTGAGGGGGGCGCAAAGACTACCTAATGACATGGGAGCTTTAGGGAAATGGGGCAACAAGGGACACAGTGGCTACTTATACTTCTGTCTTGGGCTAGTTGCACGAAGGCGGCCTAATACCACCATGGAGGAGAACAAAGATTAACTGGCATTGCTATCTGGAGGGGGATACAAGAGCTATCTAAAGCCTCATACACACGCCTGACTTAAGTCGGCTGAGGCGGCCGATAATGACTTCCTCAGCCGACAATCAGGCATGTGTATGGCACCCGACAACCCCACGAGCGATCCACCAGACGGATGTGCCCCTGCAACGCTGTTTCCCCGCTGATCCCATTCTTCATGGCGCTCCCTGTCCTTTGCGTCATGTCACGAATGCGCCGTTAGTTGTCCCTCCGTCATCCCCCCGCATAGTAATACGGCGCGTCATCTAAACAGCCGACAGGCGTGAGCAGCAGGGAACATAGATGCCGCCCAAGGGGATCAGCTCCTGATCCCGATGGGCAACATGCGTTGGGCAGAGTACGAGCCCTAATACTAATATTTGGGGGTTAGGAGTACAAAGGCTGCCTAATACTGTGAAGTGTGGACTTGATTGTCGGGAGGGGGGGGGGGGGGGGGAAGACTACCTGATACTGGTAACTTGGACTGCGCGGGGAGTCACACCCAAGAGTTGACAAGAGGGAACTATTGTCTCTGGTTGCGTCCCTGGCAGGAATTAATTAAGATTAATTGGGGCCCTAGGCAAGATAGCAGTTTTTAGTAAGATTTGGTGGGGCTAGTATCCACCAGGCCCCTAGACCCTTCCCAGGCCCTAGGGAGCTGCCTAGGTTTGCTTTGTGGATGATCTGGCTCTAAAAAAAAAAATTACAATTAAAAAAAATAACATAAATAGTTACCTAAGGGTCTGAACTTTTTTAATATGCATGTTAAGAGAGTATATTACTATAATTTTTTAAATTATAAGCTTGTAAATAGTGATGGACGCAAATTGAAAAAATGCACCTTTATTTCCAAATCAAATATTGATGCCATACATTGTTATAGGGACATAATTTAAATGGTGTAATAACAAGGACAAATGGGCAAATAAAATACGTTGGTTTAAATTATGGAGGCATGTATTATTTTAAAGCTATAATGGCCGGAAACTGAGAAATAATGAATTTTTTACCTTTTTTTCTTAATATTCCTGTTAAAATGCATTTAGAAAAAAATAATTCTTAGCAAAATGTACCACCCAAAGAAAGCCTAATTGGTGGCGGAAAAAACAAGATATAGATCAATTCATTGTGATAAGTAGTGAAAAAGTTATTGGCGAATGATTGGGACATGAATGTTGCTCGAATACATAAGGTGAAACAACACTGAAGGCTGAAGTGGTTAAAAAATGGATCCGGAAATTCACATTTAAAACGCTCACAAAAACAAATTTGCATAAATTTGCATAAAAAACACATATCCGCAACTGTAAATGGGCCCTTAGACATTTTTATGTCTCTTTAACCGCATATAAAACTGACATTGAACAGATCCTCCTATGTTCAAAATGGGATCCGTTCAGAGTTGTGAGCTAATGCAACTCTTGTGCTGTCCGCAAATTTCCCCACAGAGCAGATGCATTTCCCATATAGCCTATGATGGAAACGCATCTGCCCTAGGCTGCCATTGGAACGATTGCGCTCAGTTTGCCGATCGCCAACGATCGTCAAAGAGCTCGAGCAGTGTCACCCTACGAGGGTGCTCGCCTCTCACTTCCGCGTTTCCATTTTGACAAAAACGAAAACACGCTCAGTTTGTTCCATTTTAAGAGTGATGTTTCTTAAAGACAATGTGCCAAAATGCACATTTCTTTAAAAATCCCTTCAAAAATCGCTTTGGAAAATCGCAGCCACGATTAGAGAGATTAGTGAGCACGTTTTGTAGTGTGAAAAAATCGTTCGAGCGATCAGAAATTGTGATCGGATTGGTTGTAAATAATCTCCGTTGATGGGCACAATCGATTACGAACGATTATAAAAATAGTCGTCTGATTGGATTTTCGTCAAACCAAAATTTGGATCTTCTTGTTGGTTGTGATAGATAGGAAGCAAAGATTGGTTCGTTGATGGTGTAGGGAACGATTTCACTTCCAATCAGAATTATCTGATCGCTCGAACAATTATTCGCTAGAAATTGGATCATTAGTGGCCGTGCTGGAAGACTTGCATGGATTCCTTTAACTGAGCACATTCACAAGGCCAGAATTCAATTAGCTCTTTATTGTTTTATTTAGCTAAGAAGGAATTAACTTCTGCAGCAACCTAACATGATGTTCCCACTACATTAAACAATTAGTCTATCGTTACACAATTAGCCCACCAATTAGTGAGAGAACGCACGTATTAGCACAATTACTAAATGTCGCTTGAGCTACTGTGCTAATCATGCAGATTGTAATGAGTCCACAAGGCAAGGGCAAAGCTTATCTCATATTATCAAACTTCTTTAAAGGGAACCTGAACCGAGTAAAATTCTTAAAAAAAAAAAAAACATGATGTACCTGCAAATGAATATTACATACTTAAAAAAAAGAAAACATTTTATTGAGGAATATTACATGCTTACGTCACCATCAGTTCCTCTCAGAAGCTCACAATTTTCTTCTTACAGTGATTCCTTCCAGCTCTGACAAGATTTTGTCAGAAATGAAATATATCAGTTGCTGCCAGTTAAATATGAGTTGCTGTCAGTTATAACTGAAAGGACAACTGATGAGCAAGGTAATGTCCATGGTTCCCTATGGCTCAAGTGGGCAATATTATAGTTTAACTAGTGACCTTAGCCCGTTTAAAAACGGGCTAGGTCTGTCACTAATGCCGCGCACACACATGACCACCCCTTCTGGCCCCGTCCTCCTCCGGCTCTCGACAGTGTCTCTGCGTCTTGTCCCTGCACATGCGCAATGCTAGAACTTGCCTATTATTATATAGGATAGTATGCTGACCAGGAAGCTGTTATGGGGTAAAGGTCATTTTCAAAATGGAGGATGGAGAATTCCATTGTTCACAGTGAACAAACAGGATGCGGGAGAGGAGAAAGGGATTTAGGAATAGACTACGTGGGAGGTAAGTATGCAGTGGCGTAACAATAGGGGTTGCAGCCCCTACACCCATTGGGGGCCCAGCTCAGGGCCGTTTTGGGGGGCAGGAGGGGCTGCAGGGCACTTCCCCCTCCTTCACCTTGGGCTCTCCCCTCAGCGCGCTCCCCTCCTGCATTAAATAGGTGGCAGCAGCGGTGGCAGGAACCCAGGCATACCTCTATGTTCCACCACTGAGGTCCAATCTCTAGTCTAAGTGCCACACACTACTTCCTGTTTAGCACTTAGAGATCGGACCTCAGCGGTGGAACACAGAGGTATCCTCAATACGATTTGGCTGATCACTCCAGGTTTATACTCAATCCTGATTTAGGAGAGTTCTGGCCGGTGCAATCCCTCAGGCAGGTACACCACTTCTGCTCCACACAGTGATATTCTATTCAGCACAGAAGCATGCACATCACAGGCTTGAACAAACGTTCACTTTACTGCATGTCAATACACTACATGTTACGGGCTCCGCCCTTCTGTGTTGAATTGAACTCAGAGGTATGCCTGTGTTCCTGCCGCCGCTGCTGCCACCTATTTAATGCAGGAGGGGACCGCAGTGAGGGGAGAGCCCGAGGTGAGGTGGGGAAGTGTCCCTCCTCCCTGCCGAGTTGGGAGCCAATGCTCTCCCCTCATGCTGCGACCACTCCTGCTCCCCAAAACAGCCCTGAGTGGGCCCGGGGGGGGGGGGGGGGGGGGGGGAGTTACATCCAAATTTTTGCAGGGGGGCCCAGTGATTTCTAGTTACGCCTCTGTAAGTATGACCTGTGTATGTTTATTGTGACTTTTGACTTAGAATTTTCAGTTCGGGTATGCTTTAAACTAGGCCGCAGGTGACACCTGCAAGAAGAAACAGACACTGACCTAGGTAAAGGAAAGCCTGTGGATCCCCTATAGGCTACATGTGTTCTCCTCACCTCTACCACCACCACTGCCAGGGACCCTTTGGAAGTCTACAGTTGCATTCCTCTTCATGCATAAGTATGGGCAGCGCCTGCGCAGTAGCCAGCTCTGCCTTACTGAGGAGGCGTGGTTGTACATGCACAGGCGCAATATGGCCACACGCATACATGGCAGGTATGGCCACAATAACATATCTGACAAGCTCTTGTCGGATATATTCCAGGGGTCTGTGTGTGGCAATGGTGGGGTGAGGAGGACATGGGAGCCCTCTGGACTATCCAGAGACTTCCCTCTATCTAGGTTAATATCTGTTTTTTCTTGCAGGTTTCACCTTGGGTACACATTAATGCCTGTTGAGGCCCTTACTGCACAGGGCACAGGACAGGGGAATTAGATACAGTCACAAGGTTTATTTCCATCCAGGGTCGGACTGGGACACTAAGGGCCCACCAGGAAAGCTTCACCTGGAGGCCCCCCTTTGCCGCTCCCCCTCCAGGCTAGAATGCGCAGCGGCAGCGAGCGGGCAAAAACTTTCTACTTACGGTACTATTTCCTGTATCCCACTCTGCCTGCCGCTGCCGGTTCCCTGCTCACTGTCACTGACGCTCTGGTCTGCCTGCCACTCTGATCTGGAGGGGGAAGCACGGAAGGGGGGCCCACAGGTGAGGGAGAAGGGGGAGAGACTGCCCCCCCTCCCCACTGCTCTGTGCCCGCAACTGCTCCTCCTTCCTGCGCTGTGCCCCCTCTTGCAGTGCTCGGGGGCCACTAAAAGGGAGGCTCCCTGTCTGAGCCTGTTTCCATCAACCACAGAGAAGCAACAGCTCTTCAAAAATCTGTGGTAATTACGTAAAGAGGTCCATTGCTGTGGAGTGTTTGTTTGTTGTGTGTTCCAAAGTGAGAAGAAACAACACCTGGACTCCCAGTATGGAGTTGCATACCAATTTACAGCAATACATAATTATAGGAAGTGTTTCTGATGCTGAAACCGGCATAAATAATGAGAAATGAAGTATTCTAAATAATTTAGTACATAATTATTTTATTTTTTTATCATTTTGGGGCCTTTAACAGAGCAGCTCGGTAGAACTGGTTTGCCTTGTCTATACAATCCCTGCTGAATTCACTGGACTGAGTTACAGCAGCCCTTATGAACTTTTTTGTATATTTTTGGGTGTGACAATTGCAAGGTGTGTCTGAACCGCACTATAACGAGGCCACTTAGCTGTCGCAAATGGAATTTGGAGACGTTTACTCATAATAACCTGCTAAAGCAAGCAAAATTTCCACCTGTCATTGTATACGAAATACAGAGAAAGAGCTGGGATGCCTGAGGCTGCTATTACTGAGATAACAATAGAGGAGACGATCTCTGGGTGCAGACAGATAATAACAGAGCTTCATGTGGATCTGAATATTACAAAGCTGCGTCTTCTGCTTGTGTCTGTCTACAGCATACATGTCAAACTCTGGCCCGCGGGCCAAATCAGGCCCTCAGAGTCATTAAATTTGGCCCTCAAGTGCTTCCCCTACTTTGCATTATGTTTGGCCCACCCTAGGCCACCAGGGAATATTGGAGGTGAAGCTCTAGAAAACTAGAGAAGCCATATGGGGGACTTAGTGAGAAAGCACTAAACACTAGAGAACTGTATAGGGAAGGGTGGGGTCCACAAGACACCAGGGAACTGTGTAGGGGTTGGAGGGGGGCCATTAGACACCAGGGAACTTTATAAGGTGGTCAGTAGACATTGATGTTAGTGTGTGAGTAGGTCTCAGTGTGTGTTCAATTTCGGCCCACTTTGTATTTGAGTTTGACACCCCTGGTCTACAGAGAGCTGCCCCACAGGTTTTAAATCATATGGGCAGTTTCCTTTGCATACGCTAAATAAGGGCGCAAGGAAAAAAGGGCACGAGGTGAAGCCGAAATCTCAAAATATTGTTTAAACAATAACAGCATTAAAAGGGCAAAGGGGGTGAAGCCGAAATTTCAAAATATTGTCTATACCAATGTTTGTTTGGTTGTTTTTGGGGGGAGGGGGGTTCATGAATACGTTAGGAATGCGCTCAGGACTTGATCTACCTGCTAGTGGCACTGTGTGCAGGGACGTATGCACTTTCTATATCTACCAGCAGGGGGCTGCACACTACATTTGTACTTACCGTATATACTTGCATACAAGCCAAATTTTGACCCCCAAAAAGCGGGCCAAAAGTTGGGGGTCGGCTTGTATGCGAGTCTTGGTCCGTGGTGGTCCGAGGCCGCCGCTGCTATTACCTGCTCAGCCAGGGGCCGCTTCCTCTAATCCGGGTTCCCCTCTCCATGCGTATAAGTGTTTCACAGCAGTGCGCCCGGCGCTGCTGCTGTGACGAGGCAGGCCCATCTCACAATGGTCATAAAACAAGTGTGGTCATCATGATCTTCACAACCATAACAAATGTAGCCACAATAACACCTGATCTGAAGGATGGAAGGATGGAGCCCTTTATCGGAGGAAGGGAAGTAGAACTTGGGCCCCCTTACTTCTCTGCACCCCCCCCCCCCCCTGCATTCGCCATTGGTTGCTCCCCTGTAGTAATGCACCTGGTTTTGTATGTTGGAGCGATTAATAAGAAATATTATTTCAGCTTGTTCATTTTTTATGATGTTCCATTAAAACAAATCCATTCAGTGGTGTTATCAAAGGTGCCCGTTAACGGTACAATGTTTCGTGAACAATCGTATTTTGGATCAGATTATTCAGGTCGTATTGCATGAAAACAGAGAAGTCGGTTGGCCCAATCACTCCTGAACAATTGCATTATTGATCATTTCCTGAAAGCGGAACTGTAACCAAGGATTGAACTGCATCCCAATCAGTAACTGATACCCCCTTTCCCAGGAGAAATCTTTACCTTTTCTGGAACAGATCATCTGTCTGTATGGCTGATATTGTGGTGAAGCCCCTCCCACAGTGTGATGTCATGACCATTGGCCTGACAGTTTGCTGTCTGTACACAGTGTTGTATTGTGGGAAATAACAGCTGTTTCCAACTGCCAAGCAAACAGTATCTCCCTCTGGGCATATGTATATCTATAAAAAAAACAACCTTTTAGCCTATCAAATAAATCAATACATTGCAAAGTGAGATGTTAAAAAAGAGAAGAGACATCAAGAAATGATTGATATTCGCCCTGTAATTTGTTCAACAATGCGTTAGTGGGTGTGTTTATAATTAATGGCAGTTGGTGCTGTCTGTTTTTTATCTTGTCTGCCAGTAGTAAAGATGATTACATGCAGGCACATGGTGAATATCAATCGTTTCTTGATTTATCTTGTATTTTTTAAGGATGTCTTCTATATTGAAGGGAGGGAGAGTAAGTAATTGGGGCCTCCAAAGCTCTGGGGCCCTGCAGTTGCTGCTCCTAGATAGTTACGCCCCTTTTCTGAACAGTCTATTGCCCAGGTGTAATGCTAGCCCCTGGAAACCCCCGCCCCACCATTGGGGGTGAGGGGCTAAAGAGACCCACTCCTGTGCTGTTGCAAAGCAGGGAAGTGTCCTACTGTACCCTCTTCCAGTAATGGGACAGGTTCTTCTCCCTTCTCTCTCTTCATTGTAACTCTGCACTGCACAGCCTTGTGGCTCCTGATGTACATCACATGACATGCAGAGATGGGAGCTGCATTGAAGAGAGGAATGAACAGAACCTGTCCAGATGCAGGTAAAGTATAATGGTGTGTGCTTTTGTGGAGGGGAGGAGCTGTGCACTGTGGCTTCCTGCACTTTTGTGGGGGAAGGATTAGGACGGCCCGGCCTGCGGGGTGCTGCTGGGGGCCCCGGCATGTTTATGTTTATGTCCCTGGTCTATTGGCAAAAATTCTCTAAACACCACTGTGACAAATGCAGTTGCATTTTAAGAAAACTCTGTGACAACATGGCTTATAGCAGTAAGGTCTGTTACATCAATCTGTTTACAAAATTAGAATTTTCCTTCAGGGGACATCTCCATCCTTCATGTTCCAGTGGGAGTATTTGTCCATTGTTGAACTTCTGAACTATACTACATTAATAGACTTTAATATTCTCAGCCAGTCGTATCGTTTGTGCAGCTGTACTGCTTAGAAAATAAAAATAAAAAAAGCTCATAGGAAAGAAATCACTTTTCTGCTACAATGAATTTCTCTACAGGAAAACATTTTGGAATTTAATTATAATAATAATAATAGATTATGGACAGCAAATAATAACATGAATATAAAAATTAGGATAAAATGCATTAAAAAATGTTTAAAAGGGAAGCAGTAGTGAGCTTACCTCCAGGTAGTCCGACGCGCAATGTCTATTTTCAAGGTAGTTCTTTATTCAGTCAGAAAAAGTAACAACATTAACAACGCAACACGTTTTGTGGGCACACCCGCTTCCTCAGGAGGGGGTGTATACCCAACATTTTTCCAGCTACAGAGAGCGACTTTTTAACATGAGGGGGTACATGGTTGTAATCCCCACCCGTGTGCTCAGTGGTTGTCTTTGCGGTAACCTACACTTGTGGGTATTATTCTTACCTGAACAATTTATAACTTTCCTTACCATTATTATTATTATTATTATTATTTATTTATAAAGCGCCAACATATTCCGTGGCGCTGTACAATGTAAGAAAACAAACAAGGGATACATAATGATACAGACAATGATATACATCAAATATGAACACTGATACAAAATACAGCACTGCTGATTACAATAGCAAATTTAACATGATGACTAAAATGTATAAATGTCTAACAGAGTGCAAGCAATTAAATTAATAACATTCCATGACACAAAAGGGTGAGAGCCCTGCCCTTGCGAGCTTACAATCTAAAGGAATGGGGTGGAAACAAGAGGTGGGGAAGTATACAGTATATGTACAGGCAGTGCGTAATTAGGGTTTCTAGTGGGTGCATGGCCTACGCTAGAGAATATGCTTGCCGGAAAAGGTGGGTTTTGAGAGAGCGTTTAAAGATTTCAAAGGTGGGAGAGTGGCGGATGTGCTGTGGAAGGGCATTCCAGAGGAGGGGTGAGGCACGTGAGAAGTCTTGTACACGTGAATGTGAGGAGGTAATTGTAGAAGAGGCTAAAAGAAGCTCGTGTGCAGATCTGAGATTGTGGTTGGGTTGGTATCTGGAGACTAGTGAGGAGATGTACAGGGGAGAGAGATGGTGGAGAGCTTTGTAGGTTAGGGTTAAGAGTTTGAACTGAATCCTCTGGTTAATTGGTAGCCAGTGAAGAGCTTGACAGAGAGGGTCAGCAGAGGAAGAGCGAGAGGAGAGATTAATGAGTCGACCAGCAGAGTTCAGTACAGAATTGAGCGGTGCTAGTCGGTTAGTTGGAAGTCCACCAAGCAATATATTGCAATAGTCCAATCGAGATATAATAAGAGCATGTACTAACATTTTGGTTGTGTCATGAGAGAGAAAAGGTCGGATACGTGCTATGATTTTGGGTTGGAGATGACATAGGCTAGGCCCAATACCCCCTTCCTGCCCGCTATCCCCTCCAGCTCGGGCGGCCCCCCACACCCACTGACGGGCGGGTGCCGCCCCCCCAGAAATGCCGCCTGAGGCAAAAGTTTCACCCCGCCTCATGGGCGGGCCGGCCCTGTTCTTACCTGCTTCAGCACTGGGACCACGGGTCATGATAATTAGTGGTCAGTGTTATGCAGAGCCGGGACAAGGTCCTCCAGCACCCAAGGCTGAGACACCAAAGTGCACCCCTCCATCCCTCCAACCCCAGCTGTCACACACTGATTGCTCTTAGACTAAGAGGGCCACAGGGCCCACAACCTCCCCAACACCTTAATATCTAGTTATCTGGCTTGCAGTCACTGCCAGGGGCGTAGGAATAGGCCCTGCAGCGACTGCGCCCGCGGGGGGGAGAAGTCTCCGATGGAACGCACGGAAGCAGGTATGTATCTGCCCGCCGCTCGCTGCCCACCACAGCCCCACAGACACTTACGAGCTGGAGGGGAGCGCAGAGGGGAGAGCCCCGAGGTGAGGGAGAGGGGGGAACTACCCCTCTCCCCGCCGACTGTGGGCAAGGCTTTCCCCTCATGCTGCCACCCCTCCAGCACCCACAAAACGGCCGCGAGCGGGCCCCGGGGGGGGGGGGGGGGGCCCGCTCACAAAATCTGCAGGGGGGCCCGGTGGGGCCTAGTTACGCCCCTGGTCACTGCCATGTATCCCCTTTTCTTATTTCTCTCTGCTTCAAACACAAAAGGGGAATAATAGCTGAGTGAGTTGTGCGCCCCTCCTACACTGCGCCCTGAGGCTGGAGCCTCTCTCACCTCTGCCTCGGCCCGGTCCTGGTGTTATGTAACTAATATCAATGATGAGCGAAAATGGCAATATTCTTTTTGCATTCATTTTTTGCGGAAATAATGTAAAATTCGACTTGCGAGCGAAAATGCCATCGAAAATCATTTGGTAATAAGTTTGTCACTTTTCGTAAATGTTTGCACTAAAATAAATTATTGTCGCACAAAAAAGGGTCAATGGTTCATAGATTTTAGCTCTGGCATACTTCAATGAATGTGTCATTGAGCAAAAACAATAAAACAGTTAAAACTTAAAAAGTAGATTTAAACATAAAATAAAACTGTGGAATATCTTAAAAAGTCATTTTTAGGAGAAGGAAGATAGATGCAATTGTTTATTTTATTCGTTTATTTTTGCCTCAGCTGCCCTTTTAAGTTATATTTTCCACAGAAAAATAAAAAGTTACCTTTTTTGTTTGAAAAGATATTTCAACACTAGAACAAGCAAGTTCTTCGGTTCAGATTAGGGGAAGGGAGCGATAGATATTTATGTGTACAGAGAATCCTCTTACTCCAGGCAACAAGCTGTCTAACTAATTAACACTCACTATACAGATGTCAGCTGTGTTTAATTTGCCTGGCTGAACTATATTGTGTTGATGAATACTGTAGTGTCAAAGGTCAACTCTAATACAAGAGGACGGTTGTTCCAGTTTGGCATAGATAGTCGGTTTTACTACCTCTTTAACCTCCTTAGCGGTAACCCCGTGTGTGACACGGGGTAAGCCGCCAGAGGGTGCCGCTCAGGCCCTGCTGGGCCGATTTACCTAATTTCTTTTTTTGCTGGACGCAGCTAGCACTTTGCTAGCTGTGCCAGCACACTGATCGCCGCCGGCCCGCGCCCGATCGCCGCTATCCGTTGCGGCGCGCGGGCCCCCCCCCCAGACCCCGTGCGCTGCCTGGCCAATCAGTGCCAGGCAGCGCCGAGGGGTGGATCGGGACTCCCAATGACGTCCCGACCGCCCCGTCGCCCTTTGAATGGGATTTCCTGATCGGAGATCGCTGAAGGCGATCGAAGCGTGCGGGGGGATGCCGCTGAGCAGCGGCTATCATGTAGCGAGCCCTGGGCTCGCTACATGATTTAAAAAAAAAAAAAACCTGCTGCGCTGCCCCCTGGCGGAATTTTTCATACCGCCAGGGGGGTTAAAGAGAGTCTGTAACGTAAAAAAAACCTCTGGGAGATACTTACTTCGGGAGGGGGAAGCCTCAGGGTCCCAATGAGGCTTTCACCTCCTCTAAAGCTTCAGGGAATCCAGCGCCGGCTCCCCCGAATCCTCCCCCGACAAGCTTGACAAGGCTTGATATATTTACCTTGCTGGGATCCAGTGCAGACGCAGTAGCAGCCAGTGGCATAGCTAAGGAGCTGTGGGCCCCGGTGCAAGTTTTACAATGGGGCCTTCCAAGCACTCTATACATAACAATTGATACGGCGCACCAAAACCTGCCAATGGCAACTACAGTGTCAGAGGTGCAAGAAGGGGATGGGGAACAGTTTGTTAGTGATTACCACTATTCAAAGTATCTATAGAAGTGATTATTATAAGCACATGACCAATAGAGAGTTAATACTGCAGTTGAGGTAGGGCCCCTTGGGGCCCCTCTGGCCCAACGGCCCCAATGCGGTCACAACCTCTGCAACCCCTATTGCTACGCCCCTGGTAGCAGCTCTTCAATCGGGCTAGGCGGAAATAGCCGAGCCCAATCGTATTCGCTCTACTGCGCAGGCGCAAAAGGACTCGCAGCTACGCAGTGGAGCGGATCGGTCAGGTTCGTCTATTTCTGCATTAACCCGAATGAAGAGCTGCTAGTGCGCCTGCGCAGGATCCCGGTAGGTAAATATTTACCTCGTCACGATTTGGGGGGTCCCAGCAAAGCAACGGAGGGACAGAGGAGGACAGGGAAGCCTCGTTAGGATCCATAGGCTTTCCCTTCCCGAGGTAAGTACTCACCCAGGGGTGAGATTTTCTTTAAAGAGGGATTATACTCCAAAAACTGAAATTTCAATAACTACTCTGTTACACAAAATAGCATTTGAAAGCTTTCCCAAGCATTTCCTGCGAGTAAAACATTTATTTTCACTGCATTGAGCAGTTCAAGCTTGCTTATCTCTGGCTAATCGGCCAATGTAATTGTGCCAGCTGAAGCCCTCTGCCTGTATCTTCACTCTGCCCCCTTCCTTTTCTGCTGAAGAGAGGCAATCTGTCTATTCAGCAGAGGGAGGGGGCAGAGTAAAGACACAGGCAGAGAGCTTCAGCCAACAATGATTACATTTGCCGATTAGCCAGAGATAAGCAAGCTTCTACTTCTCTCTGCAGTGAAAATAAATGTTTTTACACACAGGGAATGCTTGGGAATGTTATTTTATGTAACTAAGAGTAACAACAACAACAACAAATAACATTTGTACAGCGCTTTTCTCCCATAGGACTCAAAGCGCATAAGCATGGCTCAGACCACCGTGGTACAGAGGAAGAATTTTATAAGTCCGGAAATGCCAGGCTAAACAGGTGGCTTTTCAGTCTGGATTTGAATAGCTCCAGGGATGGTGCTGTCTTTACTGGGTGTGGCAGGGAGTTCCAAAGAGTAAGGGCAGCATGACAGAAGGCTCTATCTCCAGATTTTTTGAGGTGCACTCTTGGAGTGACCAAGTTTATAGAACTTGCTGATCTGAGGTTGTGAGAGGTGTGGTGCAGCTTCAGCAAGTCCTTCATGTATCCAGAGCCCAGATTGTGCAGGGATTTGAATGTCAGCAAGCCAATCTTGAAGAGTATTCTCCATTCTACTGGTAGCCAGTGCAGTGAGCGAAGGACTGGTGTAATGTGACAGTGGGGAGGCTGGTTTGTTAGCAATCTGGCAGCTGCATTCTGCACTAATTGCAGGCGACGCAGGTCCTTTTTGGGAAAGCCAGCATAAAGGGCATTGCAGTAGTCCAGCCGTGATGTGATGAAGGCGTGGACTAGGGTTGGAAGATCCTCTGGGGGAATCAGATGTTTAATCTTTGCAATGTTCTTCAGATGAAAGTAGGAAGATTTAACTACAGATGAAATTTGGTTTCTGAAACTCAATTCCCCATCGATTAGTACGCCAAGGCTGCGCACAAGGTTGGAGCTGTTTATGTCTGAATTCTCAATCCTGATTGGTGTTGCTTTAGGATAGAGCTGTTTTGATGGCGAGTGCTGGCTTTGGACAAAGAGGACCTCAGTTTTGTCAGCATTCAGTTTCAACCAGATATCATTCATCCATGCCTGTAGCTCAGCTAAGCAAGAGTAGTTACTGAAATTTTAGTTTTTGCAGTTTAAGCAAACATTGAATTACATAAATATTTGTGCAGTTACTGTGATACGTTCAGAACCATTTTACACTGAAGGAGAAATGTAATTCCAAAAAAAAAGAGAAAGCATAACTGGGCTTTCAGCCTTTTTGCCCCAGAACGGTGTTGACCTTTATGGATTGGAGCCTTATGTGAAAGGAACCAAACTGTCCTCTGTTTCCATATAGCACAGATGTCAAACTCCAGTCCTTGAAGACCATATCCATGCCAGTGGTTACAATGGACTGAGCAATGGAGAAATGTGTTCTACATAATGAACCACGCCTTTACTGATTCAGTCCCATCAATTCATTTGAGCTGTGCCAAAAATGTGTGAGGAATTCAGTACTTGAGGGCTGGAGTTCGACACCCCTGCCATTTGGAAGAACTTACCGGTAACTACTGCAGTACCCTACGCTGTGGTCTGCCAAAACCAGACTGGCTCCTCTCCAGTCCGTACTGAACTCTGCTCCCCGCCTCATCCACATCTCCTCCTGCTCCTCTGATGCCGCTCCCCTCTCTGCCATTCCCTCCATTGGCTACCTATTCTACCTATTAGGATCCAGTTTAAACTCCTCACCCTGTCATACAAAACTCTACATAAGTTGTCGCCTCCTTACATTTCCTCATTAACCTCCTTGGCGGTAATCCCAAGCTAGGATCGGGGCGGAAAACTGCAGCTCAGAGCAGTAATTCCGACTTGTGCTCGGAGTAGCTGCCGGAGGCTTTGTGCAGTGCAATGCGTGCAGCGGGCATTTCTACATACCTCCTGGGGGATCCCGACGTCGGCTGCCATTCTTCTTCCTCTCCTCCGGGGCTCTGCTTCCCCCTGGTGAGATCGCTGGCTGTTGTCATGACGACAGCCGTCAATCTCACTTTAGAGTTGCAGCGCCACCCGGAGGATGGAGGCATAACTGCAGCACTGGAGCCAGGGAGGTGAGTGATTGATGAACTGCTGCAGATCTCTCTGGCAGCGTGATTTTTTCCAGGTTTTAGGGTCTGAAAGGGTGCAAAAGAATTGCACCGCTTTTAGACACTAAAATCATAACACCAAGGGGGTTAAACTCCAGATACCATCCAGCCCCCCCCCCCCCCTGCCAAATTTTGGATGGGGCCCCCTCTCCCCCCAGTTTCTGCACAGGTAAACTGTAAATCAATGTTATTCAATTGGCTAGTGCACACTTGAATGTGTTTTCCCCATGCAGATAAAAGCAGAAAGCAGTGAAGCACTGCACACGTTTTCTCTATCAATTACATTGGCTTCTGTGACAACACGTACATGTTTTCACACTTACAGACACACATGTTGTGCAGAAAACCGATAGACGAGTGTGCTCCGAGCCCCAGCTTGTTACACTCACTCTGTCCATCTCTGATGGAGCAGAGCTGGCTCTGCAGACTTCTCCAGCATCACTACAATACAGAGCACTTGGGGAGGGGTAGAGAGGTTGGGGGCTGGGCGCTGTACACAAGACCCTGCTGCACACTGAATAGGGACTGTCTACAAATCTTTGTCTGCAAAACTTTGTATGATTGCTTATCAGTGGCTGAACATTTGCAGTCATTAGAACAAATGTGCAGAGAGCAGAACGTTTTTTTTCTCTCCGTGCCCTTAGTTGTCAGTCTATCAGGACAGGGAAAAGAAACTTCTCTCTCCATGGAGCCCCCTGCAACTTCTGGGCCCCCCTGCGAATGCATCCCTTGCAGGGTCTATTGTTATGCCAGTGATACCATCCCACCCCTAACCTTCGTCATCGTAGGAGACCCTCTTGTCCTCTAGCTTTGTCGTCTCTTCTCACTCCAGGACTTCTCAGGAGCTTTCATGCTGAAATCTATTGCAAATCTCTTGACAGTGTGTGGGCAGGCAATAGATTCCTCTTTGATTAGAGTTGATCAGAGAGGGATCTGTCTGATGTTTGATCTTTCCATACATCGAGTGATGTATGGTCAGCTTAATGTATTTACAGTGGTGTGAAAAACTATTTGCCCCCTTCCTGATTTCTTATTATTTTGCATGTTTGTCACACTTAAATGTTTCTGCTCATCAAAAACCGTTAACTATTAGTCAAAGATAACATAATTGAACACAAAATGCAGTTTTAAATGATGGTTTTTATTATTTAGTGAGAGAAAAAAAACTCCAAATCTACATGGCCTTGTGTGAAAAAGTGATTGCCCCCCTTGTTAAAAAATAACATAACTGTTGTTTATCACACCTGAGTTCAATTTCTGTAGTCACCCCCTGGCCTGATTACTGCCACACCTGTTTCAATCAAGAGATCACTTAAATAGGAGCTATCTGACACAGAGAAGTAGACCAAAAGCACCTCAAAAGCTAGACATCATGCCAAGATCCAAAGAAATTCAGGAACACATGAGAACAAAAGTACTGTAATTGAGATCTATCAGTCTGGTAAAGGTTATAAAGCCATTTCTAAAGCTTTGGGACTCCAGCGAACCACAGTGAGAGCCATTATCCACAAATGGCAAAAACATGGAACAGTGATGAACCTTCCCAGTAGTGGCCGGCCGACCAAAATTACCCCAAAAGCGCAGAGAAAACTCATCCGAGAGGCCACAAAAGACCCCAGAACAACATCTAAAGAACTGCAGGCCTCACTTGCCTCAATTAAGGTCAGTGTTCACGACTCCACCATAAGAAAGAGACTGGGCAAAAACGGCCTGCATGGCAGATATCCAAGGCGCAAACCACTTTTAAGCAAAAAGAACATTAAGGCTCGTCTCAATTTTGCTAAAAAACATCTCAATGATTGCCAAGACTTTTGGGAAAATACCTTGTGGACCGACGAGACAAAAGTTGAACTTTTTGGAAGGTGTGTGTCCCGTTACATCTGGCATAGAAGTAACACAGCATTTCAGCAAAAGAACATCATACCAACAGTAAAATATGGTGGTGGTAGTGTGATAGTCTGGGGTTGTTTTGCTGCTTCAGGACCTGGAAGGCTTGCTGTGATAGATGGAACCATGAATTCTACTGTCTACCAAAAAATCTTGAAGGAGAATGTCCGGCCATCTGTTCGTCAACTCAAGCTGAAGCGATCTTAGGTGCTGCAGCAGGACAATGACCCAAAACACACCAGAAAATCCACCTCTGAATGGCTGAAGAAAAACAAAATGAAGACTTTGGAGTGGCCTAGTCAAAGTCCTGACCTGAATCCTATTGAGATGTTGTGGCATGACCTTAAAAAGGTGGTTCATGCTAGAAAAGCCTCAAATAAAGCTGAATTACAACAATTCTGCAAAGATTAGTGGGCCAAAATTTCTCCAGAGCGCTGTAAAAGACTTGTTGCAAGTTATCGCAAACGCTTGATTGCAGTTATTGCTGCTAAGGGTGGCCCAACCAGTTATTAGGTTCAGGGGGCAATTTCTTTTTCACACAGGGCCATGTAGGTTTTGTGTTTTTTTTCTGAATAAATAATAAAGACCATAATTTAAAACTGCATTTTGTGTTCAATTATGTTATCTTTGACTAATGGTTAACGGTTTTTGATGAGCAGAAACATTTAAGTGTGACAAACATGCAAAATAATAAGAAATCAGGAAGGGGGCAAATAGTTTTTCACACCACTGTAGTTTAGATTGATTAGTGTCAGCTCAGGAAGGCATAGAAAGCAATAGGAAAGGGGAATTTGATATTGGAGGTGCCGGGGTGAGGATTCCTGTATATGGTGTGTACAGAGCAGGGGCGTAGCAATAGGGGGTGCAGAGATAACAAACTCTCCATCCCCTTCTTGCACCTCTGACACTGTAGTTGCCATTGGCAGATTTTGGTGCGCCATATCAATTGTTATGTATAGAGTGCTGGGGGGCCCCATTGTAAAACTTGCATCGGGGCCCACAGCTCCTTAGCTACACCACTGGTACAGAGATGGATTAATGGGGCCCTAGGCAAGGTAGTAGATTTTGTGCCCTTTGTGGTCCTTTTGGTAAGGTGAAGTGGAGAGAGGTCAGAGAAGTTGGCATGTGGGCCACTTATTTATTTATTGTATTTGTAAAGCGCCAGCATATTACGCAGCGCTGGACATTAGTTTAGGTTACAGACAATATTTAGGGGTGACAAACAGCAATATGACAATACAGGAATACAAGAAAAACCAGATCACACAGCACAGTATTAGTACAAGGTAATGCTTAGTCAGTCACTGGATGGGAGCATGGAGGTTAGGCAAGTTAGGTTCACTCAGATGCATAGCATGGGTTCACAGTAATAGAGGTGCATGATCAGGTAGGACACAAAAGGAGGAGGACCCTGCCCAAAGGCTTACAATCTAGAGGGAGAGGTAAGGACACGAAAGGTAGGGGACGACCAGAGTTCAGCTGTGGGTTTAGAGCAATTGTGAGGGGTGGTAGGCCAGAGTGAAAAGGTGAGTTTTGAGGGCTTTCATGAAGATGTTGAAGGAGGGGGCTGCCCTAATGGGTGGAGGAAGGGAGTTCCATAGTGTTGGAGCGGCTCTTGAGAAGTCCTGGAGGCGTGCATGGGACTGGGTGATGCGGGGGACGGTCAGGCAAAGTTCATTGGAAGAGTGGAGTGAGCGGCTAGGCATGTACCTCCTGAGTAAGATCGGAAATGTAGGTTGGACAGGTTTTGTGGACAGATTTGTAGGTCAGACACAATATCTAGAATCTGATTCTGGACTGGATAGGAAGCCAGTGGAGGGATTCAAGGAGGGGATCTGCCGTGGTGGAGCGATGGAGGAGTGGATATTTCTTGCTGCTGCATTCATGATGGACTGCAGTGGGACTGTTCCGGTCATAGAGAGACCAGACAGAAGGGCATTGCAGTAGTCAAGGTGGGAAATTATGAGGGCATGGATCAGGAGTTTGGTGGTGGCAGAGGTCAGGAAAGGGCGGATCTTGCAGATGTTACGAAGGTGGAAGTTGCAGGACTTTGTGAGGTTTTGGATGTGGGGAGTGAAGGAGAGTGCGGAGTCCAGGGAGACACCCAGACAGCGGGCTTGAGAGGTAGGGTGAATGGTAGTGTGGTTACCAGTGACATGCACATCTGGGAGGTTCGTGGATGGTCGGGTTGGGAAGATCATAAATTCCGTTTTGTGTAGATTTAGTTTCAGGAACCTAGCGGACATCCAGGAGGAGATGGCTTATAGGCAGGAGGAGACCTTGTCCATGGTAGTGGTGGATATGTCATGGAGGACACCCACTTGACACCCATTAGGCCCGAAGCACCTACCTAGGTTGCCTGGTGGATGATCCTGCTCTGGGTATGATTTGTCTGAAATTTGACTAATGTGATTTGACTAAACTTAAGTGCCGGTAATCACACTGTGATGCAAAGTGATGCATTGCACTTGTTGGTTCAGCAGCTTTAGAAAACGCAATACTTTATCATGTCCCTGATGGGATGTTGAAACCCTTCTGCAATTAGGAAGCTGACAAAATGTGTTGTTTGACCTTCCAGTCATCCTGTTTCAGAGTGCATTCGCTCAGCAGTTTATGGTAAAATCTGCAGAATACATTATCAGGAATTATTTTATATTACGCAATGTAAGGCAAGAGTCTTTGGCATTTGACCCTAGAACAGTCTTCACTTTAAGACGGACCTGAACTCTTGCACTGCACACAATGAAAAGTCTTTATTCCACATAAAGTTGCTGAAGAAATTCATTGGTTTGTGTTCTGTGCTTGTTTAACCAGATCAAAGTGTCTAATTAGCTCTTAGCATCAGCTGTGTATAGGCTTAAGGAGCTCTGCTATACACTAAACCCTAAAGGTGCGTACACACATGCGACTATAGTCGTTTGTAACGATCGTTCCCCGATCTTTACCAATGACGATCGTTACAAAAAACGAACCACCGACTATTAAGGCAAACGACGAACGAGCCAAATCGCTACAAAAGAAAGTTCTGTCTCGGCGGATTTTAACCAACGACGATCGTTTGCAAAAGTAGTACATCGTTGGAAACGATCGTTCGTACTAGGCTTGACATGCGCATTTCACTATTTCTCCATGGAACTTCTCATTTTTATGCGCAGGCGCAATAGTTGCTTTCTGTGATGTAACGTTCGTTCTAACGATCAGATCGTTACACACATTTTAAAACTATCTTTACTTAGGTCGTTCTTTCATCAATTAAAAGTTCGTTCGTCGTTCTTAACGAACGATCGTTGTCGCATGTGTGTACGTAGCATCAGGCTTAACCCTTTCAGTGCTCCCTGCAAAGTGAAACCAAGTTAAAACTTGAGTTTTTATAGGATTTCCATAAATTGTAATGAAGACATTTTTTCTCCATAAAGGTTATCATGCTGTGGCTAATCTTCTGCAGCAAAGGGGACGTGCTGAGTTTACTTTCACTTTAAGTTTAGTTTTAAGGAAACATTTAATCATTTTGGTTAGTAGTACTTAATTTTAAATTATACCTTTTGCACATCTTAGAAATACAGATAATATAAAGTTATACTACCTGTGGGTGTCATTACAAAGGGAACGCCCAAGGGGCCCAAAGGGGATGTAAACATGGAAATAGCCGATTTTAGTCGGGTCCGCTCTACTGCGCAGGCAAAAGTTTCCTGCGCCTGCACAGTAGAGCGGACTCGACTGGGGTCGGCTATTTCCATCTATTTCCGAGCGGAAAGCCGGAACAGTGCCACCCGCTGGAGCCAGGGAAGGTAAATATTTACATCACTGAATGCTCAGTCAGGGATTCTTATCAGAGGTGATAACAGCCAGATTAAACAGAGAACAATGAAACAAAGAGCAGATTAGGTGTTTACTGTCATGTTCCCACTGATTTATAAGGTAAAATACAAGAGGGTGCTTCGTCTCTGGTTCTCTTTAAAGCTTTTCTGGGAGGTCCCATGATTTGTAGTTAAGCTACTGACAGAGTGATCTGAATGTCCCAGATAAAGAGTATGAAGGTGGCCTCTAACTATACAATTTGTGGAATGATTGGTTACGAATGATTCTTTATATGAACGATCATAAATGGTCATTTGGATCTCCTAACAAATCTGATCAGATTGACGGGATTGAACCAAAATTTGGATCTATTTGATTAATCTGATTGGATTGGTTAAGAGATTTTTGTCCATTAGTGGTCCCAAACGATCATTTACGATCGTTCATACAAAGAATCGTTCCTAATCGATCGTTCGGCAAATTGTATCATTAGTGACCACAATAAGTTGCATGATCATGTGATTTTACAGAGACCCAGCAATTCGGTACAACAGATGTCAAGTAGCCATGAGTGGAGTTCTGCTTTATATACGTCCCTGTTTTGCTATAACAAGCAGGATGGCATTGTAAGGGCTCACATTCAGAAGCATGAACCTCTGCCAGCTCTAAGATACTTAAAATAACAAGGCATTGTGTGAAAGGATGGGTACTGGCGATTTCCTTGCTAGACGCATTTCCTCGATTCTGCCACTGAAATAAAAACGCAGATGTGTTTCCACCCCGTGACAAATAAAATTGGACACATTAATGGCTTTCCATGATGTAGCTTGGCTTGCCCATTGTCTCACCAGGCCCACAAGCTTGGGAGTAGTTGAGAGTTGGACGTTTTCCAAGCCTGAAGAAGTTTCCTGGATAGTTATGAATAGGGCACGCTCATTCTGGGAAAAGACCGGCTCAGAATGAGCATCTTGATGGTCTGAAGAGCATTTTGAGAACCTCTGTGGATGCAGGGGAGGAGTGGGGCTAAATAGCAAAAAAGTAAAGGAAACTTGTAATTTTAAATTAAACAAAAATCCAATACTTTCTTCAGGAGTTGGGAAGCCTCTGGCTCCTAATGAGGCTTCCCCTGTCCTCCTACGTCACTCCGATCCAGTGCTAGCAGCCATGGAAATATCAGGGCATAAGCAAAGCCTGCACCAGCAGAAATATCCATGCCCGATCAAGTTTGCTCTACTGTCCAGGCGACTCATGTCTGCGCAGCAGAGCGGACCTGATCAGGTTCGGCTATTTCCGCTGAAGCCAATCATAAAGTCACAACTGAGTCTGAGCCTGCTTGAGGCTCCCAACAAACAGCGGCAAGCGAATCTTCAGGGGTCCTAGTGCTGGATCCCTTCTGGATAGGAGGTAGAGTTGGGCCGAACGGTTCGCCTGCGAACGGTTCCATGCGAACTTCCGTGGTTCGTGTTCGCGTCCCGCAGGTGAACCTTTGCGGAAGTTCGGTTCACCCCATAATGCACATGGAGGGTCAACTTTGACCCTCTACATCACAGTCAGCAGGCCCAGTGTAGCCAATTAGGCTACACTAGCCCCTGGAGCCCCACCCCCCTGATATAAGGCAGGCAGCGGCGGCCATTACGGTCACTCGTGTGCCTGCATTAGTGAGAGTAGGGCGAGCTGCTGCAGACTGTCTCTCATAGGGAAAGATTAGTTAGGCTTAGCTTGTTCCTGGCTGCATACCTGTTCTGTGAACCCACCACTGCATACCTGTACTGTGAACCCAACACTGCATACCTGTTCTGTGAACCCACCACTGCATACCTGTACTGTGAACCCAACACTGCATACCTGTTCTGTGAACCCACCACTGCATACCTGTACTGTGAACCCACCACTGCATACCTGTTCAGTGAACCCACCACTGCATACCTGTTCAGTGAACCCACTACTGCATACCTGTTCAGTGAACCCAACACTGCATACCTGTTCTGTGAACCTGCCACTGCATACCTGTTCTGTGAACCCACCACTGCATACCTGTTCTGTGAACCCACCACTGCATACCTGTTCTGTGAACCCACCACTGCATACCTGTTGTGTTCAGTGAACCTGCCACTGCATACCTGTTCTGTTCAGTGGACCCGCCACTGTATACCTGTTCAGTGAACCCGCCACTGCATACCTGTTGTGTTCAGTGAACCTGCCACTGCATACCTGTTCTGTGAACCCGCCACTGCATACCTGTTCTGTTCAGTGGACCCGCCACTGTATACCTGTTCTGTTCAGTGAACACGCCACTGTATACCTGTTCAGTGAACCTGCCACTGCATACTTGTTCTGTTCAGTGAACCTGCCACTGCATACCTGTTCTGTGAACCCGCCACTGTATACCTGTACTGTTCAGTGAACCCACCACTGCATACCTGTTCTGTTCAGTGGACCCGCTACTGTATACCTGTTCTGTTCAGTGAACCCGCCACTGTATACCTGTACTGTTCAGTGAACCCGCCACTGCATACCTGTTCTGTTCAGTGGAGCCGCTACTGTATACCGGTTCTGTTCAGTGAACCCGCCACTGCATACCTGTTGTGTTCAGTGAACCCGCCACTGTATACCTGTACTGTTCAGTGAACCCGCCACTGCATACCTGTACTGTTCAGTGAACCCGCCACTGCATACTTGTTGTGTTCAGTGAACCCGCCACTGCATACCTGTTCTGTTCAGTGAACCCGCCACTGTATACCTGTACTGTTCAGTGAACCCGGCACTGCATACCTGTTCTGTTCAGTGAACCCGCCACTGCATACCTGTTCTGTTCAGTGAACCCGCCACTGTATACCTGTTCTGTTCAGTGAACAGTTTGGTGTGTCAGTGTGAAGCAGTACCTTAATTACACTACCTGATTGATGTATACACATGCAAGATGTTTTAAAGCACTTTAGGCCTGTCATTTAGCATTCAATATGATTTCTGCCCTTAAAACGCTGCTTTGCGTCAAATCCAGATTTTTCCCAGGGACTTTTGGCGTGTATCCCACTCCGCCATGCCCCCCTCCAGGTGTTAGACCCCTTGAAACATCTTTTCCATCACTTTTGTGGCCAGCATAATTAATTTTTTTTGCAAAGTTCGCATCCCCATTGAAGTCTATTGCGGTTCGCGAACTTTAACGCGAACCGAACGTTCCGCGAAAGTTCGCGAACCCGGTTCGCGAACCTAAAATCGGAGGTTCGGCCCAACTCTAATAGGAGGATTACGGAAGCCTCTTTAGGATTCCAGAGGCTTCCCCTTCCTGGGGTAAGTACCCCATAGGGGCACTTTTTTCACTACAGGTACACTTGAAAGAGGGACACCACTGTCTATCTGCTTGCGGCTTCCATTCCTGCATGTCATATGAGGGGGATGATAGCTGCAAAGAGATAGACCGTACGTCACAGCTGAAGAGAGAAGGGAGGCTGACATGTCACTCTGCTGGTAATGTATCATGCTCCGTTGCTATCCTCCTGGGGAGAGTGGGGAGAAGGTATAAGCATTTGGCTTGGGCCGGCCAGAGCTTTGATCTGGGGGGGAGCACGGTTTTGCAGGGGGCCCGGTCGGTTCAGTTTTGCTGGTGGGGTCTGCAGAGCTCAAGGCATGCCACTCCGTAGGAGTAGAAGTGGGCAGTGTCAGGAACCGGCCCGCGGCACGCCTGCGTATACGGTTCCCGACCACGGGTTTGACCAGATTAAGCGGGGAACAGCCTTATTTAAGCTACAAACAAGGCTGGAACCCCTCAAACACTTCCTACTGCCACCACTAGCGTTGCTAGACACGTCCCCTCAGCTGTCGAGGGCTAAACACGCAATCTGCGTTTTCGTATTTGGGTCAGCTTTGCGCTTAGGCCGAATACAAGAACGCCACGCACTTACACACACAGTACAGTTGTACAGTAACACAGCACAATCAGACACTGACTTGTAATGCAAGTTACACTGTCGTGCAGCAAAACCACTAACAGTCGTTCCGAACGATACTGTTAGCTACTCGCACTGGAGTTTCGTACGTTGGGTCAGCTGCGCGCTTTAGGCCAACGTATGACAAACGCCCCCACACACAATGCAATTACAATTTCATATGGTAGTGTTGCTCAAGCATACAATTAGGCACAGACTTATACACAGCTACACTGCAGTCTCCTCTAGGCTATGAGTGTTAGTTTAGTACGGCAGAAGTCAAGCTTATTAAATAATAATTTAATATTCCAGAAAAACATGGAACAATGCAGAACAGAATATATACAAAAGATTACAAAAAACAAAGTAAAAAAGTTACAAGATAAAAGTTACAAAAATACACACACGGATATTTGCGTAAAAATAAAAATGGGGATTAAAAACGTTACCAACTTGAAGGTCTAAACGTTGTCGGCAGGAGCATGCCCTTTGTTCGACCAGAAGTCGAGATCATCTCTAGCTATGCGCTATCTCCAAGAGAAGATGATCACTAGGTATCTGTCTCTGCTTTTTATATTCTGAAGTGTCCCCTGGGGCATTTAATGTCCAGCCCCCAGGAACTAATGCAGTTTCCCCGTTTGTAACATCACCGAACGCTTGTTATAATCTTTCCTGTGATATGCAAACTTCCAAGGGGTTCCTGTTTTAGCTTCTTGAAGGTTTCAGAATTCAATAGGTGAGATTGTATCCTACCAGACATCAAAAGGCTTCCTCCACATTATTTCCTTGGTTAAAGTGTATTTTAGCACATACATGAAAAGATGGCGTTCTGGTTACAGGTAGCAGTTTGCCTGTAATTGCCGGTAGGCAGACGCAGACAATCACACCTGGGGCAGCAGATCAAAGTGACTGCTAGTGGCCTAATGAGCTTCCTTGCCTATTGAAGGTGACTGGTCCATTCACTGAAGACAATGGCAGCTGTCTACATTAATACAAAAGATCACAGCGTACAGTTCCCCTGGACAGCCAGAAACAGGTAATGAGGTTCCCTTTTGTCTGTCTATTGACACCCACACACAATCACATTAACAGTCCATGAAGCTAGCTGCCAATATCTTCAAGCCATACTGGCTGACATCCTCCTCTGAAAGATATACAGCAGACATAAAAATGATAGAATATGTTTCTGTACTCCCTAATATCATCAGCACCCCAATATATCTCCACAGGCAGCACACAATATCAGTTAATAAAAGCAAAGGTTTGACTACTTTGGAGTGGCCTGTTTCAGTCATGGGGGACCCAGAGCTGTGGGTGGCCTTAACTATGCACCATCTGTCTGGTAATAGGGCACATCTTCTCCTAGTGGTCACACTTGTTATGCTGGAGGGACTCATGAAGTACCCACTGTTATGAGAGGAGATCATGGTGGCCACATTTGTTATATGATGCCCGACAGATGGGCCCCCTGGCCCAGGAGATCACCATAAGAGGAGAAGGTCGAAATGTAGCAGGCACCTCCAATGTCTCAACCAGGGGGCCAATGGTTTGTAGTTATGCCACTGGGCGGGAGAGTACTCAGGGACAGAGGTCCTACCTAGACAGACACCAGCTTCTGTGCTGGTAAGCATACATTTTTTAATAGAAACGTTAAATATGATTTAGGTACATTCTTTACATGCACTACAGAACACTGGTGAGCCTTCACATTCTTGGACAGTTTTCCACTGTTGCAAAGCAGATGTTCCTAATTAGCTGTGGTGGTTGAGATCAGGGGCGTAACTGTAGGGGAGCAGCCCTGCGATCACAGGGAGGCCTGGAGCTGTGGTGTGTCCCAACTACTAACCTTACCGTCCTCCCATACAGGGGACTATACTTCAGATCAGGTGTTTTGTGGCTACACTTGTGAAGATCATGAGGGCCAAACTTGTCTTATGGACCTCGTGAGATTGGATCTCGAGGCCATAAAGGGAAAAAATGGGAGGCAAGGGAAGCAGTGTGAACATTGAGGGGGGGGGGGAGGGGTCCCATTAAAGTGTCGCTGAAGGGCCTCATGAGTTGTAGTTACAACTGGTTGAGATCTCCGCAGTGCACTCATGATGTATCTGTGCAGACCGTTCACCAGTTTGGCAGTTGTATTATTACCCCAACCCGTTATCTTATACCCCACCTATAAATCTCTGTTCTGTCAACATCTTCATTCTCAGCTTGTGATGATGATGACAACCGTCTGCCTGGAGAACCTTTTCAACTTCTCCATTCTGAGGACATGACAGCTGGTTTCCCACAACACAGAATATTACTACAAGAGTCATTAGGAGAATTACGAGCTGTGCAAAGATTATTTACCCACAAGATCAACATTACATCAAACTAACACGTTTGCCAGTCACATTTCTTGGCAACGTTGTACTCTCACACACCCCAAGGGCAAGCCTGCCGCTGCTTCTCATTACTGTGGTGCACTGAGCCCGATTTACTAATTGTAAAATACAAAGGAGAAAATTTGAGAGCCCCTTAAAGAGAACCTGAACTTAAAATTAAAAGTCAAAATAAACCTAAACACGGCATACATACCTCCTGTGTAGTCTTCTTGTCAATCTCTTTCTCCTCTCTTGCGTGTCCTGTTTGTCCACTATGATCAATTAAATTATCTGTCCTCCATTTTGAAAAAGGCCATTACCCCTTAACAGCTTCCTGGTCAGCACACTGTTAAACTGTAATATCGCCCACTTGAGCCATAGGGAAACATGGACATTACCTTGCACATTCAGCTGTAACTGACAGCAGCTGGTATATAACTGACAGCAACTGGTATATTTCAGTTCTGACAAAATATTGTCAGAACTGGAAGGGATCACTGTAAGAAGAAAATGGTGCGCTTCTGAGAGGAACTGATGATGAGATTAGTATGTAATATTCATTTGCAGCTACGTCATGTGTTTATTTTAAATCATTTTACTCAGTTCAGGTTCCCTTTAAAGGCCTTAATTCACTAAGCTTTATCAAACACTTTATCAAACGTTTGATAATTTACCTCATGGGTAAAATCTAATTTTGAATTCACGAAGGTGTTATATATTTATCAAATGTTTTATCGATAAAACGTTCAATACATCTATAACACCTTAGTGAATTCAAAATTAGATTTTACCCATGAGGTAAATTACCAAACGTTTGATAAAGCTTAGTGAATTGAGGCCATAGTGTCGTATATCGCAGTGGTGGGCCGAATTTTCATGTATGCAAAATTTCGCAACGAAATTCGCAATTACGCATCGTAATAGTAATGCAAAATTTCAGAGAAAATCGTAATGAATTTCGTATGTAACAGTAGTATTACAAAATTTCACGTAATTTTTTGTGTCATTTTCATGAAGTTTTGCATAATTGTAGGCCGAATTTAGAGGTTAATAGCAAAGCTCCCATAAATTCTATTGCTACCAAAATTGCTACATATGTTAAGCAGAATAGTGGGTATAAGGCACAAAAAGAATTTTGCAAAAAGACCTTGTAGTTTTTGAGAAACTCGAATTTAAAAATGCAAAGAAAAATGGTTTTCAAACTGTCATTTTTCTAAGTTTAAAAAACATTTTTTAGTTGCATTTTTAAAACCGAGTTTCTCAAAAACTACAAGGTCTTTTTACAAAAAATGTTTTACTTGTACCCACAATTCTCCTTAACATATGTAGCAATTTTGGTGTCAATAGCATGTATGGGGACTTTGCTATTCACTACTCAAGTCGGCAAGAAATTACGCAAATTTTCACAAAATTGTATGCGAAATTACGAATGACTACACGAAATCAATTGAATTTTCAAATCGTAATTACATATAAGCGTAATTGAGAAAATTTACGTGAAATTTAGCTAAATCGTAATTTGTTGATTCCGATCATCACTAAGTATATGTGGTGATATTGGAAAAACAAAGGAAAGGTACTCACAAAAGTGGGTTACCGCTAAAGTTACCACTGTAACAGCAGGTAGGGAGATTAGACCCGACCCTACTTGGGTTAAAAAGTCGCTCTCTGTAGACAGGAAAGGAAGACGGGATAGCGCCGCTCCACCGAGGGCAGATTTTGAGTGCAGTATAAATAATTTGATTTAAGAGAGGCGCCAAAATAGAATCAAATATTTAAAAACTGTTTAAAAAGGTAATGTAAGAGTGAACGAAATTCGCAATTACGCATCGTAATAGTAATGCAAAATTTCAGAGAAAATCGTAATGAATTTCGTATGTAACAGTAGTATTACAAAATTTCACGTAATTTTTTGTGTCATTTTCATGAAGTTTTGCATAATTGTAGGCCGAATTTAGAGGTTAATAGCAAAGCTCCCATAAATGCTATTGCTACCAAAATTGCTACATATGTTAAGCAGAATAGTGGGTATAAGGCACAAAAAGAATTTTGCAAAAAGACCTTGTAGTTTTTGAGAAACTCGAATTTAAAAATGCAAAGAAAAATGGTTTTCAAACTGTCATTTTTCTAAGTTTAAAAAACATTTTTTAGTTGCATTTTTAAAACCGAGTTTCTCAAAAACTACAAGGTCTTTTTACAAAAAATGTTTTACTTGTACCCACAATTCTCCTTAACATATGTAGCAATTTTGGTGTCAATAGCATGTATGGGGACTTTGCTATTCACTACTCAAGTCGGCAAGAAATTACGCAAATTTTCACAAAATTGTATGCGAAATTACGAATGACTACACGAAATCAATTGAATTTTCAAATCGTAATTACATATAAGCGTAATTGAGAAAATTTACGTGAAATTTAGCTAAATCGTAATTTGTTGATTCCGATCATCACTAAGTATATGTGGTGATATTGGAAAAACAAAGGAAAGGTACTCACAAAAGTGGGTTACCGCTAAAGTTACCACTGTAACAGCAGGTAGGGAGATTAGACCCGACCCTACTTGGGTTAAAAAGTCGCTCTCTGTAGACAGGAAAGGAAGACGGGATAGCGCCGCTCCACCGAGGGCAGATTTTGAGTGCAGTATAAATAATTTGATTTAAGAGAGGCGCCAAAATAGAATCAAATATTTAAAAACTGTTTAAAAAGGTAATGTAAGAGTGAACGAAATTCGCAATTACGCATCGTAATAGTAATGCAAAATTTCAGAGAAAATCGTAATGAATTTCGTATGTAACAGTAGTATTACAAAATTTCACGTAATTTTTTGTGTCATTTTCATGAAGTTTTGCATAATTGTAGGCCGAATTTAGAGGTTAATAGCAAAGCTCCCATAAATGCTATTGCTACCAAAATTGCTACATATGTTAAGCAGAATAGTGGGTATAAGGCACAAAAAGAATTTTGCAAAAAGACCTTGTAGTTTTTGAGAAACTCGAATTTAAAAATGCAAAGAAAAATGGTTTTCAAACTGTCATTTTTCTAAGTTTAAAAAACATTTTTTAGTTGCATTTTTAAAACCGAGTTTCTCAAAAACTACAAGGTCTTTTTACAAAAAATGTTTTACTTGTACCCACAATTCTCCTTAACATATGTAGCAATTTTGGTGTCAATAGCATGTATGGGGACTTTGCTATTCACTACTCAAGTCGGCAAGAAATTACGCAAATTTTCACAAAATTGTATGCGAAATTACGAATGACTACACGAAATCAATTGAATTTTCAAATCGTAATTGCATATAAGCGTAATTGAGAAAATTTACGTGAAATTTAGCTAAATCGTAATTTGTTGATTCCGATCATCACTAAGTATATGTGGTGATATTGGAAAAACAAAGGAAAGGTACTCACAAAAGTGGGTTACCGCTAAAGTTACCACTGTAACAGCAGGTAGGGAGATTAGACCCGACCCTACTTGGGTTAAAAAGTCGCTCTCTGTAGACAGGAAAGGAAGACGGGATAGCGCCGCTCCACCGAGGGCAGATTTTGAGTGCAGTATAAATAATTTGATTTAAGAGAGGCGCCAAAATAGAATCAAATATTTAAAAACTGTTTAAAAAGGTAATGTAAGAGTGAACAGAGGCGCCAGCAGGATAAAAGGTTCTAAAAGGCTCAAAATCCCTCAGGAGGTGGTGGTGGACTCGCCTCCCCGAAGCAGACAAGATACCGTCAGTTTTATGACAACAGGTTTATTAATATACTCCAAAACAAGCGTTTCACGGGTATGTTCCCGCTTCCTCAGGCAATAAACAGATAGATGTACACAGTATAGTCTCAAGGTCACGAATATTCATGACCTTGAGACTATACTGTGTACTCCTATCTGTTTATTGCCTGAGGAAGAGGGAACATACCCGTAAAACGCATTGCACTGTTTGTTTTGGATTATATTAATAAACCTGTTGTCATAAAACTGACGGTATCTTGTCTGCTTCGGGGAGGCGAGTCCACCACCACCTCCTGAGGGATTTTAAGCCTTTTAGAACCTTTTATCGTGCTGGCGCCTCTGTTCACTCTTACATTATCAATATCCACCCCTGGTGGAGGGGTTGATCCCCATTTTTCCTTATCTACAGAGAGCGACTTTTAATCCTGAGTAAGGACAGGTCTAATCTCCTCACCTGCTTATACAGTAGTTACCTAGGCGGTAACCCACGTTTGTGAGTATATACTGTACATTATATTGGGCTCTCTGTATTTCTTTTGTCTTCATCGTTTAAAAAGGTAGGTTGTGGTGGACTTACCTCTCCAAGCAGACTCACAAAAGTCAGTTTATCAGCAGAAATACTCTTTATTCGTAACTCATGATTTTGCAACATGTTTCACGGGTCTATGTTCGCTTCATCAGGCTATAACAGGAACAACTGCTATTAGCACTCTCGCCTTGCAGCGCAGGGTCAATGGCAGTGATGAGCACACATTTCAAATAGACGTAATTTTGCATCGAAATTACGATGCAAAATCGCAATGTGAAATTTCTCACAAAAACGTAACTAATGTACTCTAAACCTAATTATTTGTAATTAGCATAATTTTAGCATCATTTTTGCATAATTTTATGCTGGCTTTAGCGGTTAATAGCAAAGCCCTCACGATATTATCACCGAAATTGCTACATATGTAGACCTTGTAGTTTTTGAGAAAATCTTTTTCCTTTGCATTTTTTAAATCGATTTTCTCAAAAACTACAAGGTCTTTTTGAAAAATCTTTTTTATTTTTTACTTGTTCTCTCACTACTCTCCTTAACAAATGTAACAATTTTGGTGAGGATAGCATGTGGCTTCACCGCTTAAGTTGGCACAAAATTACACGAAAATAACACAAAATTACGATTGTTACAGGAAATCTGGTCCTTTTCCCACTACCCTGCGATTTGCGATTTGATTCTGATCGCAAATCGCAAGGTACATTAAACTAATGGAAACTGCAGCAGCAATTTCCATTAGTGTGATCCGATTGCGATGCGATTTTGGTCAAAACGCGATCGTCGTCCTGCCGCGTTTTGGATGCGATTGAGCTTTACTATACTGAGTATAGTAGCTCAATCGCAATCGCATGGTGGAAATTGAAATGCTATTGCAATCGCAATCACAATAGCGATCGTATTTCATAGTGGAAAAGAGCCCTCAACTGAATTTACAAACCGTAATTATGTGTGGCCGTAATTGCGAAAATGGGCTGTGAGCAGAGGAAAAGATTGCCACTATTTGCATATAGAAGTCATCTTTGCCATTACAACAATAAAGATCTAATGCAGTGACCAGAGGATGGCTCCTCCTCACGTCCGGGGCCCTGACACAGTCCCAACCTCTGCATCCCTTATTGCTATGCCACTGACTCATGATTTCTGCTGATACTTAATGCTCAGTCCCATGACTTTTCACTTAATTCTCCTTTAAGATAGTAAAGGGTTGTGGTGTTTACAGATATGAAACTAGCTGCACCATAACAGATAAGGGCAAGACACTTCCTCTCCATTTACTGTCTTTCTCTTGTTCTGCGGTTGTGAAATATCATCAAGTTGGAAAACACCACAACCAGACAATACGTCAACAGACATTTTTAATTTAGCCCCAAGGATGAGAATCGGGCTTGTATTTCCTGCCGAGGTCACAATAAAATCCACGAAAACACATCCAGGAAGCGAACAGCATTTTTATTTCAGAGACAAGTATGTTTGTTTTATTTTCTTATTAGATGCATAGTAAACCTTTCACCCAATGAGAGGCGTAATCTGTCACTGAACATACAATTCAGTTTCCTGCTCTGCAGATATGGGCCCCTGTACTCCATGCCCAGCACCCATGGGTGATGACAAACAGAACTGGAACTGTGCAAGGGTTTATCAGATTTGGGATTTACAGGTTAATTTATTGATGAGATGGTGAGTAGCGTTGAGCCGAAATGTGCGTAATTTCGTATTTCCGAAATTACGGACGCAAATTCATAATTTGGTAATTGCCTTGCAGGGCCTTGCAATATCTGATGATGCAAAAATCCCTGCACGTGTCGTCACTTTAAATGTATCAGGAGGCTCTGGACTGGAACACAGTTATCGAGGACGGACGAATTTCCGTGTTAAACAGGAAATTCTGATTTGTTTCTGTTACAAAAACAATCTCAATTATGATAAAACGATCGTAATTACGAAATTCCACATAGATGCAAAATTCCGTGTAATTTCTAGAAATTACGAATTTTCGATCATGACCGTAATCGTAATTTTGCAAGTTACGCAAAATTTTGCGTAATTGTAATTAGGTCATTACGCTCCTCACTGGTGAGACTTAAAGTGGCCATATACCAGACGATTCGATTATTATAATCAGATCGGATGAAAATAGGTGCAGCCAAAAGCATGCCCAATCGACGATGTGACCAATTTTGGCCCCAAATTGGTTGCATGTATCGATCGGACATGTTGCAAGATGTAGTGCCGACATGCCGGATCGGCTGCACGGTGGTATCGGCACAAGTGATGAATGCGGCAAAACCCCAGGTGCTGCTGTCCCACCTAGTGTAAGGGCCCATTTCCACTATCGCGAATTCGCATGCGTTTTTCGCATGCGAATTCGCATAGCAATACAAGTGAATGGGACTGTTTACACTTGTCAGGATTCCTTTGCGTTTTTCTGTGCAGAAAAAATTTGCACGGCAGAGCCATCAGAACTCGCATGGTGGATCAGCCTCGGAAGAAGCACCGCCGTGCAAAACGGCCGTTAGGCTATCGTTTTGCCCTGCACCCACCACCGCCACCCTCTGATATGGTAGGACATCCTCCTCTTGCAACTGTTTGAACGCACAAGATGTTTGCACATGATAATTTTTCTACAGATGATGATGTTTTGTACCTACCTTTTGAATACTACAATTTTTGACACAAATGGTGATTTTGCTTACAACTGAAAACACCATTAAAACAGTATATACTGCAGTGCCTGATTCAACTGTTTTCCTTTTTTGATGCTGATCCTATTATTATTATTTATTGGATTTATATAGTGCCAACATATTACGCAGCGCTGTACAATAAATAGGATTACAGACAATGATAACAGGGGAGGACTACGTGGTGAGTGTTGACATTTTGGGGGAGTGTCCTTCGTGTTCACGCAGGGTGTCTGAGTGAAGTAATGGTCACGGTGGCTGATTTATCAGCTTAGGCCCGGTTCACATTAGCGGTTGCTATCCGGAATCGCCGTGCCGGAGCCGTGCCGGAGCCGGACCGCATGCGGACCGGACGAAACGGACGCACGGCATAGCAATGAAAGTCTATGCGACCGTTCACATGCGTCCGTTTCGTCCGGACCGGAGCCGGACCGGATCCGGACTCCGTTCCAACATGCGCTATTTTTTGGTCCGGCTGGTCCGGCTGACGTATCCGGACCGGAGCCGGAATGTTGCATCCGGCCAATGGAAACCAATGAGAACCGGAGAGCGCACAACACACTGGCTATAAAAACCGGATGTTATACCACACTTCCTATGCTGACTCTATGGTATGGTGGCCATTTTGGATGGGGACCACATGGCACCAGCGTTCACAGAGTGGAGCAGCAGTGACTTCATGCTGGAGCTGTTTGGCAGCAACATGTCTGACGATATGTCTGATAACGAGGGGGTGAGGCCCTACACATCAGAAGACCTCATCCTACAGGTGCAGCAGGTACCAGCCCTGTGGGACAAGGGGGATGCGGACCACAGCAACATAAAAAAATGCAGAGGCCTGTGGAAAAAAATTGCCAAGCTGTATGTGGAGGACTTTGAGAACTTGAGCAAGAGACAGCAAGGCACAGAGGGTATGTTGACTAGAAGTTTTTGGGGGGGCTTGTGGTTAGCTTGTGATGTATTCCACTTTTGCTATGGATTTGTGTCAACCACGTGTTGCCCACCCACCCGTGGCCCACCCACCTGTTCCCCACCCACCTGTACCCCACCTGTGATGTATCCCACCCACCTGTGATGTATCCCACCCACCTGTACCCCACCTGTGATGTATCCCACCCACCTGTGATGTATCCCACCCACCTGTACCCCACCTGTGATGTATCCCACCCACCTGTGATGTATCCCACCCACCTGTACCCCACCTGTGATGTATCCCACCCACCTGTACCCCACCTGTGATGTATCCCACCCACCTGTGATGTATCCCACCCACCTGTACCCCACCTGTGATGTATCCCACCCACCTGTACCCCACCTGTGATGTATCCCACCCACCTGCGATGTATCCCACCCACCTGTGATGTATCCCACCCACCTGTACCCCACCTGTGATGTATCCCACCCACCTGTACCCCACCTGTGATGTATCCCACCCACCTGTGATGTATCCCACCCACCTGTACCCCACCTGTGATGTATCCCACCCACCTGCGATGTATCCCACCCACCTGTGATGTATCCCACCCACCTGTACCCCACCTGTGATGTATCCCACCCACCTGTACCCCACCTGCGATGTATCCCACCCACCTGCGATGTATCCCACCCACCTGTGATGTATCCCACCCACCTGTACCCCACCTGTGATGTATCCCACCCACCTGTGATGTATCCCACCCACCTGTACCCCACCTGTGATGTATCCCACCCACCTGTACCCCACCTGTGATGTATCCCACCCACCTGTGATGTATCCCACCCACCTGTACCCCACCTGTGATGTATCCCACCCACCTGTACCCCACCTGTGATGTATCCCACCCACCTGTGATGTATCCCACCCACCTGTGATGTATCCCACCCACCTGTGATGTATCCCACCCACCTGTGATGTCTCCCACCCACCTGCGATGTACCCCACCTGTGCACATAAAACATACACAATGACCAATTATTAAACATCAATTTATTGTAAAAAATTAAGACATTTAAAATCACTTAAAAACTTGAAACTCCAAAATAAACACATTTCAACAAAACATATTAAAAACCAAACATTCACCCTCGTCCTGGTGGTGTGGTAAAATAAAGTCTCAGTTGGTCCCTGTTCCGCAGTGACACTACCCTTGGCCTGGTTGCATACCTCCGCAGGGGCATTAGTGGAAGCACATTCGGGGGTTCCGGAGTCTCTCTTTCCTCCTGCCGCACAAAGTTGTGGAGGATGCATGCTGCCTTCACCACGACAACTGCGTTGCCCGGTTTCAGCAGCATGGGCGTGTGGAACACCCTCCACTTTGACACCAGGATCCCAAATGTGCACTCCACCATTCTCCTTGCACGGCTCAACCGAGCATTGAAGTGTAGCTGGCTGGCATCAAGTCCCCTGTCTGGGTACGGACGCATTACATGGTCGGACAGGGCGAAGGCCTCGTCCCCCACAAACACATAGGGGTAGGCTGGTGCCCTTGTCCCAGGCCAGGGTCTGTCACGGGGGAGACGCAGTCTGCCTTCCTCCATCAGCCGGCAAAGGGTCGTACGCTGGAAAATTCCAGAGTCATTGGAACTACCGTACAACCCCACGTCCACGTACACAAACTTGTAGTCCGCATCTGCCACTGCCATTAGAACAATGCTGAAGTATTTTTTATAGTTGAAATAATGGCTGCCACTCCCCACGGGTTTCTGAATCCGGATGTGTTTCCCATCCAGTGCGCCAACACAATTAGGAAACTTGCACTCGGTCCAGAAGCCCTGGGCGATCTCCTCCCATTTCGTGGTGTCCGGCACAGGCATGTATCTGGCCCTCAGTCGCGTCCAAAGGATCCTCGAAGTCCTCACGACAATGCCTGCCACCGTGCTCTTCCCAATACGAAATGTGACATGTAGCGATGTATATGTTTGTCCAGTTGCGATGTACCTACAAGAGAAATAATCGAAATCAATTTTTCATGTCGTTACAGGAGAAAGGTTCAAGACAAGGTGGCGCAATATACGTGATGCATACGTGAAATGGCTACGGAAGAAAAAACTTGCCGAACGAAGTGGCAGTGGCGGGGGAAAGCGACAAAAAGACTACCAATTTGCCAAGCAATTGTCTTTCATCAATGCAAGCCTGGAACCTAGACTGTAAGTACCACTACTGTGGGCAGGAACTGAGAGCTCATTTTAGCAGACAACTACCATGACTTCGGCCATGTATTGCTATAAACTGGCCTCAATTCCCATGGCTAGCGAACTTTTCTCACAAGCTTTATCAAATGTTTGGTAGAAACGGTTGATAAAGTGTTTGCTAGTGTTTGCTAGCTCTGTGAATTGACGCCACATGCTGTTTGGCACACCAATAAATATTGTTTTTATCTACAGGACTGAAGACAATTTGGAGCAAGAGGAACCGACCCAGGAGGCACGGTTCAGCAGTGAGGAGAGCTTGGTGGATGATGACGTCGCCGATGTAACCTATTTCCCCGAGGAGAGGAGTAGGAGGAGGGAGTCCTTAGCTATCCCAGCTCTCTCCTTTGATGATGACTTGGGAGAAGAGAGCTTGGATGTTGAGGTTGCAGGACCGAGTGTGGAAGAAGCTGCACCTCCACAATCGACCGCTATGGAAGCTCTAGGGGAACAAGAACAAAGTGAGGAGCACCGAGAGACTGCAGCACAACCAGCGCGCAGGGCAACCCCGACACAGGCCAGAGGACGGGAAGATGCTGCCACACCACCAGTGAGGACCACCCCACCAGGCGTCGAGGTACCCTCCCCCCAACAAGGAGAGAGACAGAGTCCGAGATGTCCGGGGCTGTCTCCGGACTTCTCGGGATTCTTCAGAGCCACCAAACTCTCATAACCCGGCAGTTGCAAGATGAGGACAGGGGCCATATCATGGAGCAGTACAAGTCCCACATCACTTCACTGCAATGTGAGCTCGACGCTGTACATGGGCACTACAGGGACGAGCTTAAAATGATGCATGAGATGCACAGAGGAGAAATCGACCAACTGCGTGCGCAGCATCATCAGTCGGTGGGCCAGCTGCAGAACATGATGCAGCAAATGCATCAACAAAGCAAGAAACTACTGAAATTGCAGGCACACCCGTGTTTTCACACTGTGATGTCTCTAATACCATATTTGGAAAAGGTGCCTTCCCAAAACATGATGGCGTGCCATTCCACTTTGCTGGAGGTGATCAAACAACACATGGACATGCCATTATTGCAACCACCAATTTTTAGACTCCCACAACCAACAGCGGTGCCCACCTGGCAATCATCACAGATGTACACCGGCTACAGAGGCAGTCAATATGGGCCACCGCTGTCAGGGTCCAGCTCATCCACGACCAGCACCCAAGAGAGTCCAGATTTCCAGGCATCAACTCCCACCTTTTCTAGTAGTGGTGCCGATACAATTTGAAAAAAAAAGTCAGATTGTTCCTGGACATGCTCCTCTGAATACCTCCGATCCTCGGAGGAAGGATACCATCACAGGGCTTTTTAGCCCAACCTTTTCCCTGCCCCATCTCCTTCAACCAAGGTTCAGAGGTGTTCAGATGACCATGTCAGGGAACTTTTGTTTTTGCTGGACTTGAACTTTAGGGCCTGGTGTCCCCGAAAGACACTACCTGGGTCACAACCTTGTGCCTGTTACACTGCACCTGTAGTCCTGCACCTGTGCCTTTGATTCCTCTTGTTCCTTACTTTGTTGTTCCTAATCACTTGCACAAGACCCTTGGAGCCATGGGTGAAGGACACCTTCACTGGTCGGTGAGAGGCCTAGCCTTTTCACTGACCTGTGTCCTTCATCCATGGCTCAGAGGGTCCTGTGCCAGTGGTTAGGTTTTTAAAGCACTTCAATTTCAGGGCCTGGTGTCCCCGAAAGACACTACCTGGGTCACAACCTTGTGCCTGTTGCACTGCACCTGTAGTCCTGCACCTGTGCCTTTGATTCCTCTTGTTCCTTACTTTGTTGTTCCTAATCACTTGCACAAGACCCTTGGAGCCATGGGTGAAGGACACCTTCACTGGTCGGTGAGAGGCCTAGCCTTTTCACTGACCTGTGTCCTTCATCCATGGCTCAGAGGGTCCTGTGCCAGTGGTTAGGTTTTTAAAGCACTTCAATTTTAGGGCCTGGTGTCCCCGAAAGACACTACCTGGGTCACAACCTTGTGCCTGTTGCACTGCACCTGTAGTCATGCACCTCTGCCATCGGTTCCTCTTGCTCCTCACTTTGTTCTTGTTCCTTAACCACTTGCACAAGACCCTTTGAACCATGGATGAAGGACACCTTGACTGGTCGGTGAGAGGCCTAGCCTTTTCACTGACCTGTGTCCTTCATCCATGGCTCAGAGGGTCATGTGCCAGTGGTTAGGTTTTAGAAGCACTAATAATTTAGGGCCTGGTGTCCCCAAAAGACACTACCTGTAGTCCTGCTCCTCTGCCATCGGTTCCTCTTGCTCCTCACTTTGTTCTTGTTCCTAATCACTTGCACAAGACCCTTGGAGCCATGGATGAAGGACACCTTGACTGGTCGGTGAGAGGCCTAGCCTTTTCACTGACCTGTGTCCTTCATCCATGGCTCAGAGGGTCATGTGCCAGTGGTTAGGTTTTAGAAGCACTAATAATTTAGGGCCTGGTGTCCCCAAAAGACACTACCTGTAGTCATGCACCTCTGCCATCGGTTCCTCTTGCTCCTCACTTTGTTCTTGTTCCTAATCACTTGCACAAGACCCTTGAAACCATGGATGAAGGACACCTACACTGGTCGGTGAGAGGCCTAGCCTTTTCACTGACCTGTGTCCTTCATCCATGGCTCAGAGGGTCATGTGCCAGTGGTTAGGTTTTTAAAGCACTTCAATTTATTAGGGCCTGGTGTCCCCGAAAGACACTACCTGGGTCACAACCTTGTGCCTGTTGCACTGCACCTGTAGTCATGCACCTCTGCCATCGGTTCCTCTTGCTCCTCACTTTGTTCTTGTTCCTAATCACTTGCACAAGACCCTTGGAGCCATGGATGAAGGACACCTTGACTGGTCGGTGAGAGGCCTAGCCTTTTCACTGACCTGTGTCCTTCATCCATGGCTCAGAGGGTCATGTGCCAGTGGTTAGGTTTTAGAAGCACTAATAATTTAGGGCCTGGTGTCCCCAAAAGACACTACCTGTAGTCCTGCTCCTCTGCCATCGGTTCCTCTTGCTCCTCACTTTGTTCTTGTTCCTAATCACTTGCACAAGACCCTTGGAGCCATGGATGAAGGACACCTTGACTGGTCGGTGAGAGGCCCAGCCTTTTCACTGACCTGTGTCCTTCATCCATGGCTCAGAGGGTCATGTGCCAGTGGTTAGGTTTTAGAAGCACTAATAATTTAGGGCCTGGTGTCCCCAAAAGACACTACCTGTAGTCATGCACCTCTGCCATCGGTTCCTCTTGCTCCTCACTTTGTTCTTGTTCCTAATCACTTGCACAAGACCCTTGAAACCATGGATGAAGGACACCTACACTGGTCGGTGAGAGGCCTAGCCTTTTCACTGACCTGTGTCCTTCATCCATGGCTCAGAGGGTCATGTGCCAGTGGTTAGGTTTTTAAAGCACTTCAATTTATTAGGGCCTGGTGTCCCCGAAAGACACTACCTGGGTCACAACCTTGTGCCTGTTGCACTGCACCTGTAGTCATGCACCTCTGCCATCGGTTCCTCTTGCTCCTCACTTTGTTCTTGTTCCTAATCACTTGCACAAGACCCTTGGAGCCATGGATGAAGGACACCTTGACTGGTCGGTGAGAGGCCTAGCCTTTTCACTGACCTGTGTCCTTCATCCATGGCTCAGAGGGTCATGTGCCAGTGGTTAGGTTTTAGAAGCACTAATAATTTAGGGCCTGGTGTCCCCAAAAGACACTACCTGTAGTCCTGCTCCTCTGCCATCGGTTCCTCTTGCTCCTCACTTTGTTCTTGTTCCTAATCACTTGCACAAGACCCTTGAAACCATGGATGAAGGACACCTACACTGGTCGGTGAGAGGCCTAGCCTTTTCACTGACCTGTGTCCTTCATCCATGGCTCAGAGGGTCATGTGCCAGTGGTTAGGTTTTTAAAGCACTTCAATTTATTAGGGCCTGGTGTCCCTGAAAGACACTACCTGGGTCACAACCTTGTGCCTGTTGCACTGCACCTGTAGTCATGCACCTCTGCCATCGGTTCCTCTTGCTCCTCACTTTGTTCTTGTTCCTAATCACTTGCACAAGACCCTTGGAGCCATGGATGAAGGACACCTTGACTGGTCGGTGAGAGGCCTAGCCTTTTCACTGACCTGTGTCCTTCATCCATGGCTCAGAGGGTCCTGTGCCAGTGGTTAGGTTTTTGAAGCACTTTAATATTAGGGACTGGTGTCCCCGAAAGACACTTGGGCAGCTATGCCCTGCAACTCTTCCAGCACAAAGTTGGTGGTTGGTGTTCCTTAAAACTGACCGGGCTATACCATAGATATGTTATTTTTTTGTCTTCCATGTTGGAAGAATGTTTCCATGTTGGAAAGTGGTTGTTTTTGCAATAAAAAAATTTGTTTTTACATACCTCAGTGTGATGAGTAGTTGTTCTTGTGGTGTGACTGCTCTCCTGAACGTGGTATCCTTCTTCCTAAGGTCATCCTTCACCATCTCCAAAAGGGTATCAAACCTGTCAGGAGATGGAAAGGAAGAAGCTGTAAAGTATGTTGTGGGACAAGGTGTTGGGTGGAGGATGGGGGAGGTGTGTTTACAGAGGTTTGGGAGTGTTGTGGAGGGTGGGGGTGTAGTGTATAGCTAGGTATACAGGGGTGTGGGGGTCAGGGTGGTGTGTTTAGCTAGGTATACAGGGATGAGGTGTTGTGGGGGTGAGGGTGGGGTGTTTAGGAATGGTGGGGGTTGGTGTATTTAGGCCTATATACTTACAGGGGAATAGACATCCGAGTGTAGCTGTAGAACTTCTGTGGGTGTCGTCTGAGGTCCCGGTAGAGGGCCTGGAACTCTCCCTTCCTCTGCCTCCTGGCTAGTAGAGGGTGCACCCACCATCTCCTGCGAGGAGCACGCCTTCTCCCCACATAGTAGTAGGTAAACAACAGGAAGGAGAGAATTCCCAGGTAATAAGCGTAAAAAATGACTGGATCCATGGTCCCAACTGCTGTCTCTGTATCCAAGGATGGTCTCCACACGTCCAGCTGTCTCCAACAATGACCCCAGAGCTTCTGCTGACCTCCCAGAACCCCAGGTATTTATACAGGTTGTTATCTCTTTAAAAATCCGGATCCGGACCGCAACCGTGTTCATACCGCACGGAAACCGTATGCAACCGGACCGGATCCGGACCGTATCCGGACAGGAACCGTACGGTTCAGGTCCGATCCGGCTCCGGTGCGGTCCGGACATCCGGTGCGGTTTTCGCAAAACCGCAAGTGTGAACGGGGCCTTAGAAGAGGTGACGGGAACTGTGTATCCTTACATGTGACGTGTTGGCGCCAGCAGAGGAACACTACAGGGATACCTGGAGATCACAAGAACAGCAATAAGGGACATTGTGAACTGTGTTGGTGGACTCTGCCAGGTTACTCAGTATACTGTTGATCTGACTTTAGGCCTAGTTGCTAGTAGTGCTCATCACGAGCTTGTGATCACGAGCTATTTTTTGCGAGATCGCATTTGTTACCCGACTCGTTATCACGAGTTACTCAAGATCACGAGTTGGTATTCGTGATTAAAAACCCGCCGACTTTAGCGGTTAATAGCAAAGCGCCCTTACATACTAAAACAGACAGACAAACAGAACATTTATATCGCGCTTTTCTCCTGGTGGACTCAAAGCGCCAGAGCTGCAGCCCCTGGGACGCGCTCTATAGGCAGTTGTAGTGTTAGGGAGACTTGCACAAGGTCTCCTACTGAATAGGTGCTGGCTTACTGAACAGGCAGAGCCGGAAACATAATGGCGCTCCCCGAAGCACAGCACACAGCTCTAGCTATACTCTGTATAGCTAGAGCAAAAGCATCTTTGGATTTTGGCTCCAAGTCTTTTAATAGACCAATGGGGATTCTCCTGACCCCCACTGGTCTGTTAATAGACCAATGGGATGACTTGGAGCCAAAATTCAAAGATGCTTTTGCTCTAGCTATACAGAGTATAGCTAGAGCTGCTGTGCGCTGTGCTTCGGGGAGTGGCGTTGTGTGTCGGCAGTTTTCCCACTGTTCCCACTGTTCTTCTTAATTTAATTCGCAAATTTGGTGTTTTTGGTATGTAAGCGGGCTTTGCTATTAACCGCTAAAGTCGGCGGGTTTTTAATCACGAATACCGACTCGTGATTCGTGATTACATGCGGTTATTTGACTCAAAACCGCACTCGAGTCAGATATCCCTTTCTACTCGTTCTACTCGTGATCACAAGTCAATTTAGAAGTGGGCGGAGTCATGCTCTTGATCACTCATATTCGTGATCAGGGCTATCTGAGCAAACCAATTGGTCCAGAGGAAGGCAAAAAAAAATAACCTTACAAGGCTTGAGCCAATTATATTTAAAAGGGAAAAAAATCTTTCCTCAGTAGATGGCAGTCAGATAAAGTCCCTATTATCAAACAGCAAATATAACACGCAGTCCATAGAAGCTGCTGGGCCATTTTATTCATATCCTGGGTGCTGTTGTATATTTAATTACAGCGTTATTTGCAGAAAACCTGCCAAGCTGATAGGGATAATGTACTGGAAGTGGTAAACAGAAGGGAGTAGACAGCTGGAGCAGAGCCAGGTGTTGTGGTAAGAATGGCAAAGTGATAAAGTCTCATGTGACTGCCAGCTTTACAGGTTCTGCCAACCTTTTAACAGGAGAATATGAGTTTTACAAAGTGCAATTCATTCCGCTCCCGGGATAATAGCTGTCCCTCCCTGTAGTGAGTCTGTATACGTGGGGCTCTCTGCGTAGCCAGGATTGTGCAGGAAAATCATTTATTTATTCACATTGTAAACAATAGTATCCCTAATGATTTATTTCCAGCTTACTTTATTCTGACTCATCTTAAAGGGACCCTGAGCTGTCCGTAAAATCGCAATATGGACTTACCTGGGGTTTCCTCCAGCCCACCGTAGACCGTGAGGTCCCCCAGCATCCTCCTGGCTCCTCTCCCGCTCCTGCAGCCAGCTCCGTTATTTCTGCGATTTTGACCTGAAGTCTCCTGTGCGCGTCCCCGCACGCTACGCGTCATCACGCCTGCCAGCATGAGAGTCCTGCTCATGTACAGTTCAGTCTTAACCACTTGAGGACCGCATTGTTAAACCCCTCTAAAGACCAGGCAATTTTTTGGTAATTAGGTCACTGCAGCTTTAAGGCATCGCTGCAGGGCCGCACAACTCAGCACACAAGTGATTCCCCCCCCCCCTTTTCTGCCAACCAGCAGAGCTCTCTGTTGGTGGGCTGTGATGGCACGCATTCACCATCCACACATGTGTCAAAGTTAATGTATATGGGGGGGGCCTGAACAATTGCTTGATTAATGGTTCCACAAGTTAGCTTTGCGACAGATTTGCATACATATAATGCTGTGAGAACTTGAATTATCAGCCACTTTTTACAAGCCAGGAGGATCGGATCTCACCTATATCCATGTAGGCAACCAGTCACCAATAGTTCCACGGGTCCGTCTATTTAGTCCATACCGCTTGGAAGGCCTAGGAGCATGCCGTTGTAGACTCCTTCAATGCCAGTAGATGCCGATGCAGAGCCCGGAATCACATAGGCAGTGTGTGTAGGTGAATGCTGCGACGCACACAGCCGCGTCAGCCCCGCCCACCACCGCGTTTCACGTCCTGATTGGACGTTTCTTCAGGGTGTGGTTTCCATTAATCAAGCAATTGTTCAGGGCCCAGGGGGCCACCCATATGCATTAACTTTGGCACATGTGTGAATGGTGAATGCGTGCGCGGGCAAATGTGAAGTGTGGCAACGCTGTTTATCTGGCCAGATGTAGATTGCCTCAATACTTCTTAAAGGGACACTTAAGTCAAACAAAAAAAAATGAGTTTTACTCACCTAGGGCTTCCAATAGCCCCCTACAGCTGTCCGGTGCCCTCGCCGTCTCCCTCCGATCCTCCTGGCCCCGCCGGCAGCCACTTCCTGTTTCGTTGACAGGAGCTGACAGGCTGGGGACACGAGTGATTCTTCGCGTTCCCAGACACATTAGCACCCTCTATGCTGCTATATGGTATATGATATATGCTATAGCAGCATAGATGGCGCTATTGTGGCCAGGAATGCGAAGAATCACTCGCGTCCCCAGCCTGTCAGCTCCTGTCACCGAAACAGGAAGTGGCTGCCGGCGGGGCCAGGAGGATAGGAGGGAGACGGCGAGGGCACCGGACAGCTGCAGGGGGCTATTGGAAGCCCCAGGTGAATAAAACTCATTTTTTTTTTACTTAAGTGTCCCTTTAAGTCAAGCATACATGTTTGAAACGCAGCCTGCTTTCCATATGCAACAACGCATCTGTTGTTTTTAAGGGGGTTTTGGGATAGAATTGATCTGTGGTGAATATCTGTGAGGGTTGGTGTTTTAAGAAAAAGTGACTTGGTATACTCTATAAGGCTGTGTGACCCCTGTAAATTCGTTTAATATATTCATCATAGTGAGTCAGTCACAGTCAGGTGTCTGTGCCGCTCCCTGCTGCTCCCCAACAAAGAGTCATGCAATAACCTGCATCCCGGCACGACTAGACCGCAGGCTTTGGAAACTGCCTGTACACTTTGGGGCGTTGTAGTGTTATACAACACTGTGTTATACAATAATACCATAACATTTCTAAAGCTCTTTTCTCCCATAGGACTGAAAGTGCATAGACTTGTCTCAGATCAATACAGAGTTGCAGGTTGGACTGTACAGAGGAAATAGTCAGGTGTTCATAAATGCCAGACTATACAGGTGGGTTTTCAGTTTGTACTTATATGCTTCCAGGGATGGAGGTGTCCTGATTAGGTGGGGCAGGGGGTTCCAAAGTGTAGGGGCAGCATGACAGAAGGCTCTTTCTCCAAATGTTTTAAGGTGGACTCTGAGGGTGACCAAGTTATTAGATCTTTTTGATCTAGGATGTGGTGCAGTTGCAACACGTCCTTCAGGTATCCATGGCACATGTTGTGCAAGGATTTGAATGTCAATAAGACAATCTTAAACAGAATTCTCCATTTTATCAGTAGCCAGTGGAGTGAGCAAAGGATTGGTGTATTGCGGGCGGCAATGGTGGGGTTGGCTTGTTAACAGCCTTGCAACACCATTCTGTACTAGCTGCAGGTGGTGCAGGTCTTTGTTTGGAAGGCCTGTATAGAGAACATTGCAGTAATCCAGCCCTGATGTGACGAAGGCATGAACTAGGGTTGGAAGATGTGCTGTAGGTATGAGGTGTGTAATCCTTGCAATGCTTCTTAGGTGAAAGAAGGAATATTTTGCAACAGCGGAGATTTGATTCCTGAAAGTTTATTCCCCATTAATCAGTACACCCAGGCTGCCAGTTATAACGTACATATAATACGATCACAAACAACATTTGCGGTGGCATGCAATGTAACGCGTGCAAAGAAGCAACTGACCAATATGCAGCTTCACTGACTAACATTGTGCGCGTCAACACATGTGCTTCCAGCAATGCACATCGCATGTTCTCTGTTGATCTGGCATTGCAGTGCAAATGAGGTTTGAACTGTTAGTAGACTTTGCATCGCATACGGTACAATGCTCAAAATAGTGTCCATTATTACAATGCAACAAGTGTGAAAGAAAGCACCCTTATTATTAAACTTTATGCTGTATACTTAGTACACCATCGCTGAACAATAGATGTGGGAGAGGTTACAATGTTACACAGTAACATTACAGCATTAACCACTTCAGTGCAGTTTCTAGGCTAAAATGCACCCAGGGCAAGTGTGTAAAAATTGCGCCCCCCCCCCCCCCCCAAGCAAGGTATGGGTGCCCGCAGTATAGGTTAGCCAGGTCTAGTTGCACTTAGTATAGGTCCCCCCAGTATAGGTAGCCAAGAATAGGTATCCCAGTATAGGTAGCCAGGCATAGGTGAGCCAGTATAGTTGCCCCCGCTATAGGTTAGCCAGGTAGGTGCCTCCAGTATAGGTAGCCAGTATAGTTGCCCCCAGTATAGGTTAGATAGGCAGGCGCCCCCTGGTATAAGTTAGTTAGGTAGGTGCCCCAGTACAGGTTAGCTAGGTGGGTGCCTCTAATATAGGTAGCCAGAATAGTTGCCCCCAGCATAGGTTAGATAGGTAGGTTCCCCCCAGTATAGGTTAGATGGGTAGCTGCCCCCCAGTATAGGTTAGATTAGGTAGGTGCCCCCCAGTATAGGTTAGATTAGGTAGCTGCTCCCCAGTATAGGTTAGATTAGGTAGCTGCCCCCCAGCGTAGGTTAGATTAAGTAGGTGCCCCCCAGCATAGGTTAGATTAAGTAGGTGCCCCCCAGTGTAGGTTAGATTAAGTAGGTGCCCCCCAGTGTAGGTTAGATTAGGTAGGTGCCCCCCAGTGTAGGTTAGATTAGGTAGGTTCTCCCAAGTATAGGTTAGATAGGTAGGTGCCCCCCAGCGTAGGTGAGATTAGGTAGCTGCCCCCCAGTATAGGTTAGATTAGGTAGCTGCCCCCCAGCATACGTTAGATTAGGTAGTTGCCCCCCAGTATAGGTTAGATTAGGTAGCTGCCCCCCAGCGTAGGTTAGATTAAGTAGGTGCCCCCCAGTGTAGGTTAGATTAGGTAGGTGCCCCCCAGTGTAGGTTAGATTAGGTAGCTGCCCCCCAGTATAGGTTAGATTAGGTAGCTGCCCCCCAGCGTAGGTTACATTAAGTAGGTGCCCCCCAGTGTAGGTTAGATTAGGTAGGTGCCCCCCAGTGTAGGTTAGATTAGGTAGGTGCCCCCCAGTGTAGGTTAGATAGGTAGGTGCCCCCCAGCGTAGGTTAGATTAGGTAGCTGCCCCCCAGTATAGGTTAGATTAGGTTGGTGCCCCCCAGGGTAGGTTACATTAGGTAGGTGCCCCCCAGGGTAGGTTAGATTAGGTAGGTGCCCCCAGTATAGGATAGATAGGTAGGTGCCCCCCAGCGTAGGTTAGATTAGGTAGGTGCCCCCCAGGGTAGGTTAGATAGGTAGCTGTCCCCCATAATGGAGGGGGGAGCCGGAGCCGCTGGGAGGGCAGCCCGACCTCTCCCTCCCTCTCCTGGGCCGCCCTCCGTGCTCCCCCCTCAGATGTAGAGCGCAGCAGCAGCAGCCAGGGAGGAAGCGCTGTAAACAACATACCTCCCTGCGTTCCAAGCGCTGCTCTCTCGCCGCCGGTCTCTTCCTCTCTGCCTATACGATGATGCACACGCTGGTTCCTGTTAGCCGGAACTAGTGTGTGCATCATCGTATAGGCGGCAGAGAGGAAGAGACCGGCGGCGAGAGAGCAGCGCTTGGAACGCAGGGAGGTATGTTGTTTACAGCGCTTCCTCCCTGGCTGGCTGCTGCTGCTGCGCTCTGCATCTGAGGGGGGAGCACGGAGGGCAGCCCAGGAGAGGGAGGGAGAGGTCGGGCTGCCCTCCCAGCGGCTCCGGCTCCCCCCTCCATTTCAGCGCCCACCTCCCAACAGCGCCCCGGGCGGTGGCACGGGCCACACGGCGCTAAAAACGGGCCTGAACCACTTTATCCTCCACTACGGTATATCTACGTCCTCTGTGACTTCATCTAAGCCATGAGTCAGTAGATATACATCTTGTAGCAGAAGCAGTGCTGTGCAGGATTGGGCTTCCTCCCGTGCACATTTCTGGCACTATCTGATGCAGCACTAATTGGTGAACGGGAATATATGTTTCCTGAGCTAATGCGATTGATTTTTACCATTAAAAATACTTTTATTTTCTCAGTTCATAGTGAAAAATACACTCTGTAGCATTATTTCAGAATCAAATATCTTCACCATAAATTGTGACAGGAGCACAATCTAAGTTTTTTTGATAAGCGGTAAGAAGAGCCAAACAAAATGTGCGTTTTTCATCTACATTAGCACTTTTTATTTTTAAACTGGAATTGGTAAAACTGAAAAATCATGTGTTTTTTTCTATTTTTTTCCTTGTTTTCCCATTAAAATTCATGGAAACCAAAACTGTTCGAGGGAAAAAATGGAATACAATGAAAGCCTAGTTTGTCTTGAAAAAAGCAATATCTATTTCATGTGTCATAAGTAGGGATAAAGCTATTTCTGATTAAATAAGGACATAACTAAACTGTCAAAACTGCTCCGGTCCATAAGGGGGAAACAAGGTCTGGATGCGAAGTGGTTAAACAAAGGTATACAAAATAGTGATGTAAAATTAAATACCGGTTCGCGGATTGCAAAGTAGGGATAAATACATGTATAGCAGAGGAGTCCATGAGTCCATATGGTGGTGGAGAAAAGCATATGGGGAGGAGAGCCCTGTCAAATAGGCTCACAATCTAAGGGGTGGGGAGAGGGACACATAACGGGGTGTGGGGTGTATGTCCATGGGAGGGGGTTAGAGCTATGAAAATGGCAGGTAAGTAACAGTGAACATAGGGGTCTTTAAGACCTGCTTGGAATGAGCTGAAGGTGGGGGCGAGTCTGATGGGGGAGAAAGTTCCATAGAGTAGGGGTTGCTCTGGAGAGGTCCTAGTGCCTTGCAAGTTAGCAAATGATGCGATTGGTGGACATTCGTAGAGTGTTGGGGTAATTTTAAGGGGTACAAGGAGCCAGTGAAGGGACTTGTAGAAAGGGGCAGCTGAAGAGGAGCGGCAGGAAGAGTGAATGGCAGCTGCATTCATAGCAGATTGCAGGGGTCCCAGGAAGTCCAAAAACCATAGCTCCTAGCTGTCCCTTTTTCGGAGGGACAGTCACTCTTTGGGAACCAAATCCTCCTGTCCCTCTTTCTTCCTTATTTGTCCCTCTTTTAGAACTAATGTACAGATTTGTATAAATATATGTATTTTTGTAGTGAAAAATGTGTTTAATTGGCTCTAGAACTAATGATGATAGAGAGGACCAGTGTGGTTTGAATGATAAAACGACATCTTTGGCCTCTAAATTCTTTGTGTTATGCGTGATGAGGGGTGTGTCAGGGGCATCATTAGTGGTGTGACAGGGGTATGTCTTAAAGTGTCCCTCTTTCTTATCTCAAAAAGTGGGGAGGTATGCAAAAAAGAGGGCATTGCAGTAGTCCAGACAGAATATGACCATCTGTAACCAGGAGTTTGGCCTTGTCGGAGGCAGTGGCGTTCCTATCATAAGGCGCAGGGGGCATGGCGCGCTGGGTGAATGAAAGGCAAGGGGGTGTCGCCAAGCCCCCTGGTGCCTACAGTGGCAGAGCAGGAAGGAGGGGAAGAAGCGGTAGAAGGAGGGGCAGTTTAGACAGCGGCGGGCAGGGGGGCCATAACCCCCCCTCCCTCACCTGGGTCCCCTCCTTCTGCTCTCTTCCCCTCCAGAATAGCGGCGGCAAGGAGGCGCAGCGGGCGGAGGATTACTCACTTTCTAACTTTCGCGTTCCAAGTGCTCTAGCGCAGCGTCCCCTCGTCACAGGTCTCCGCCTTCAATGCTGCCCACTGTGCTTCCGCTAATCAGGAAGCACAGTGGGTGGCATTAAAGGCAGAGACCTGTGACCAGGGCCGGATTTGTACACTTTACCACCCAAGGCCACTGTCACCAGCCGCCCTCCTTCAGTATAGGTAGCAAAATGACCCCTCCCCCTTCCCTCCAGTATATATAGCCAGATGACTCCCTAATCCCTCCTTTTTCCACTCCCCCTTTCAGTATAAGTAGCCAGCTCATCTCCAGTGTAGACGCTTCCTCTTTCTTTCCGTCTCCAATGCTGCCCAAGTCCATAGCCGCCGGCCACAATGCAAACATGCACAGAGAGCAAGGAGGCTGCTGCACAGGTGGTTAGCAGCAGAGTACCGCGGTCAGGCGCTCACCTGATCTCCCTGCATTGCAGCATTTGCAAACTTGCAAATGCTGAACCAAAGCCTGCTGCTTTGGTGCCCTTCTTCCTGTGGTGCCCTCGGCCATGGCGTAGGGGGCCTTGGCCTAAATCCGGCCCTGCCTGTGACGACGGGGACGCTGTGTTCCAGCGTTTGGAATGCGGAAGTTAGAAGGTGAGTAATCCTCCGCCGCCTGCTGAGCCTCCTTGCCGCCGCTATTCTGGAGGGGGAGAGAGGCAGAAGGAGGGGACCCACCACTGTCCCAACTGCCTCTCCTTCTAGCGCTTCTTCCCCTCCTGGGGCAACTACGCCGGCTACACTGGAGGCAACTACGCTGGCTACACAGGGTGGCAACTACACTGGGGGCAACTACGCTGGCTACAGTGGGGGCAACTATGCTGGCTACACTAGGGGCAACTATGCTGGCTACACAGGGTGGCAACTACACTGGGGGCAACTACGCTGGCTACAGTGGTGGCAACTACGCTGGCTACACTAGGGGCAACTACACTGGGGGCAACTATGCTGGCTACACTGGGGGCAACTACACTGGGGGCAACTACACTGGCTAGACTGGGGCAACTACGATGGCTACACTGGGGGCAACTATGCTGGCTACACTGGGGGCAACTACACTTGGGGCAACTACGCTGGCTACACTGGGGGCAACTACGCTGGCTACACTGGGGGCAATACTGGGGGCAACTATACCAGCTACACTGGGGGCAACTATACTAGGGCAACTATACTAGGGCAACTATATTACCTATACGGGGGAAACTATAATAGCTACCTATACTGGGGCAATATACTACGGACAACTATACTACCTATACTGGGGCAGCTATACTGGGGCAACTTTACTACATATACTGGGGCAACTATATTATCTGTACTGGAGACACCTATACCTGGCATTACCTGCTGTGGCACGCGTAGTTTGTCGCACTCGCTCCTTTCTTTGTGGGGTGGGGGGGGGGTGTCTTATAATACCCAGCACCGGGTGTCAAACGCCCTAGGTACGCCACTGGTCGGAGGTTACCTATGGGTGAAGTTTGGAAGTGGCAGGACATGGAGATGATCTGGATGTGGTGGGTGAAGGAGAGTGCTGGGTCCAGGGTGACACCCAGGCAGGGGGTTTGAGGGATATTAGGACGGATGGATGATTTTGAATTTCCATAGACATCATTTTTAGATTTCTTGGCTTTTACAGGCTTCTACAGAGCTCTACATCATATAACATGTCATCCACACTATAAAACGAATCCCTCTGAAAATGTGTGCATGTTTTCCTTCCCTGCCGCAGTGAGATACTTACAGCACAGTATTTGGCAGGCGGTAATAGATTCGTCATTCATTGCATGCTCCGCCTCCCGCACTCTCTGCTCTGACAGCCGGTCACTCTTGTTTAATGCGTGTTTGTCATCCGCACAGCAGAATCCCCAGTTTGCTATCCAGCCTTTAAATGGACTTCGAGTTTTAAGCAGCAGTGCAGTCACCATAGATGGCCTATAGAAACAGGCTGAGGGGGCAACACTGATCATACATAGCAGTGGCTAGATAGTGTAATGGTTAAGGGCTCTGCCTCTGACACAGGAGACCTGGGTTAAAATCTCGGCTCTGCCTGTTCAGTAAGCCAGCACCTATTTCAGTAAGGAGTTTCTTGGGCAAGTCTCCTTAACACTGCTACTGCCTACTGAGTGCGCTCTAGTGGCTGCCTCGCAAGCGCTTTGAGTCCAACAGGAGAAAGGCGCTATGCAAATACTGTTATTGTTATTATTATACTGGTCATGCTTTAACTTCTTTACGACCGCTCCACGCCAATCGGTATGAACGCATTGGCAGCCCCAGGAACGCTCAATGCCAATTGACGCTTACTCCTGGGGTGGGGTTTTGCAGAAGATCGCACCCGCCGCTGCGCACCCATCTCTGCTTGAATGACGGTCCACTAGGAGACTGTTAGACGGCGAATTTACACTGTCATCTATTCACACTGTACAGCACTGCAATCTACGGCAGCGCTGTACTGGGGACAGCCGTGTGACACGACTGTCCCCCTGGGAGGGAGAAGAGCAATCGGCTGTCATAGGCTGATGCCTATTAGCTGATCATGGTGAGTGGCTGGCGGGGGGAGGGAGGGACTGGTATAAAATAAAATAAAAAAATAATGACATTTATTTACAAAAAAACCTCAAATCCAAACATAAACAAACAGAGCGGCAGGGTCAGAGCCCACCAACAGAAAGCTCTGTGCGGCGAGCCCTTAAAGCTGCAGTGGCCTAATTTGTAAAAAATTTGATGGGGGGGGGGGGTAAAGCCTGTGGTCCTTAAGTGGTTAAAGTACCCCTGAGCCTGGGGTAACATCTTATAAATAAAGCCCATGGTAGGCTAGTTGCCACCAGGGTGCCGCCATTCCTGGTCTCTCCTCATTTTCATATTTGACAGAATCCTCCAGTCGAATATGAAAACCTGGAAGCTCTCCTTAATGACGGTGCGTTAATCGGAACCGCCCAGGCGCGTCCTGGGGAGATAATTTAGCGGGATCGGTTGAAAAGGGCGCCCGAGCTGCCTGTATGAAAAGGGCGCCGCCATAGACATCAATGTTATTTCTGGAAATATGGGCTACAAGGTGTAGAAAAGGGCGCCCGAGTTTTGATATAGGCTACAAGCGGGCTCCCCTTTGTAGCCCATATTTTTTTCGGCTACAGTAAGGTGCCCCTCTGTAGCCCATATTATTGACTTTTTTTTGTAGCCGAAGTTTTTATATGGGCTACAAGCACTGTAAGCCGAATTATTTCATTCCCCCACTATCCATGGCGGCCTGGAGGGGGAATAGTAATTAACACATCCCGGAGTTTTTTTCTAGCCGAAGTTTTATATGGGCTACACCAGGCGCCTTTTTTTTTGTAGCCGAAGTGTTTATATGGGCTACACCAAGCGTCTTTTTTGTAGCCGAAGTTTATATGGGCTACACTAGGCGCCTTTTTTGTAGCCAAAGTTGGTATATATATATGGGCTCCACCAGGCGCCCTTTTTTACCGGCGCCCTTTTCATGTAGACCCAATTTAGCATGTATCGAGGCTGCCATATATACATTAAATTTCAGACAAAAATATTGTTTAGGGGCTGAGAATAGTATAGTATAGTATGTATATGGACCTTTACCCTTGCCTGTGTCATATGAAAGGTTATGGGGGTGTGTGTAAGGCCCCGCCCCTCATGGAGAGCTGTCAGCCCCCCCCCCTTCTCCCCACCAAACTGTCACCCCTCTGGCCCTGGGAGACAGAGGTGACTGGTCTTGTAGAATGTAGATAATGAAGAACAGCAGCAGAGGATGAAACATTACCTGCTTCCTGTGGCAATACCTTCTCAGTTTGCAAGTGTCATACCACCGGCCAATCACCATGCGGCTTCAGTCTCCTGTCATGTGTGCTCACTGCTCTGCATAAACTAAAATGACGGTTGGGGTTGCTTGGGTTAGTGTAACACCCTGTGTGTGTTTGCATCTATAAATCACAAACCTTTCAACTCTTCTCACTGTATTCAAGCAATGGGTGCAAATGCTTGGCCACCTGGAAGCTGAATTTAAAAATACAATCCAGGTTCTTTCGATTCTCCAAATTTACCCCAGCCCAATCTCCAAGGATTTATTTTTCAGTTGTAATAATGATGCAGTCTGGGAGTCCATTTAGTAACCTTTATTGGCATCCATTACAGATAAAGAAGACTACAGCTTAGTCACTAACAAACCACAATAATAAAACACTGAACTCTTTAAAGTCAGTTATTGCCAGTTAGATCTGTGTTACTAGCATGCAATAAGATGTAGCCCAGCAGCCAAAACCACACCTATGCAAACACAGGTGAGCCACATCAACCCGAAATACAGACAACCTGTCTCAGGCTTTCCGGTCCTCATCGGTATATAACATGGAGTGATATGGCTCTATGGGATAGGACTTGGACCAGTACTGCACAATAACCAGATAGCTCATGGAGACTTAGAACCACTAGGAATGAATAAAAGTCAGAGGCGTACCTGGAGGGGTACAGGAGTGGCTCTTCCCATGGGCACCACAACACCATGGGCCATGCCTGCTCTTGTGCTGAGTTGCCATGACTGCATCCCGTGTCTCTGTGTCACTCAGACCGCAGATCAGATTAATTCTGTTATCTGGAGAACATTGCTACTTAATTTATGTATGTAGGGCGCACTTGCTAAAGGGGCCCATACACCTAACGATTTTCCCGCCGATATACAGCCGTTTCGATCACAGTGATCGAAACGGCTGTGAAATCGCCGCGCACACCGCTGACAGAACGATCGATTTCCGTCCGAAATCAATCGTTCCCGTCGACCCATCCATGCGGAACATTCTTCTCAGTCGCTGGCGGGTCGGGAGTGCGTTGGTAGCGGCGTTCGAATGCCCGACGCAATACAGCAGGTATACATCACCTGTTCCGGCCAGCGCGAGTCCCCTGGTCTTCTTCTCCGCTTCAGGCTCCAGACTGTTCCTGCAGCTACACAGAACTTCCTGTCCCGACAGGAAGTTTAAACAGTAGAGCGCCCTCTACTGTTTAAACTTCCCCTGGACAGGAAGTTCAGTAGCCGGAGCGGAGCCGGAGTGGAGAAGAAGACAGCGGGGACTCGCGCTGGCCGGAACAGGTAATGTATGCGGGGAGGGGGGGGGGGGGGGTCAGCAGCTTCACAGATTGTGATCGGTTTCAGGCTGAAATCGATTCACAATCTGTTTGCAGTAAAGGTGGCCATACGATCCCTCTCTGATCAGATTCGATCAGAAAGGGATCTATCTGTTGGTCGAATCTGATGGCCAGTGTATGGCCACCTTAAGTGTTAGAAAAGAGTACAGAGAGGGAATAAGAGATATTTCCAAAAAAGTAACTTCAGCAATATCCTGAGCCAAAAAATACAGGCAACCATGACACATACTGTATATGCAAGAAAGCATGCTGTTTTCAGAGGATAAGAGGGCTTTGACTGGGGGGAAAGGCTCTATATTACCTAGAGACGCCCCTGATAAAGGTGGCCATACATCTATAGATTTGGTGGCCAGTCAGGAATCCGATTCGATAATCATTATCAAATAGGATGAAAAATGGTGTCACCAAAAGCATGCCCGCCTTGATAATGCGACCAATTTCAGGCCAAAATTGGTTGTATGTACCGATCAGACATGCCGGAAAATCTCGGGCTGACATGCACGATTGGTTGTGCAGCAGTAACGGCGTTCGACAATCGTGAACAACAAACGTTACCCCTCCTCAATGTACATGTACCAAATGCTCCCCCCCCACCTGGTGCCACATGGAGTTAAACTTTACCTGTCCGGTGTCTGGCACTGAGTCCGTACTCCTTTTCCTCCTTTTGCAGATTTCTGCACTATGTGGCTGCCATTGCATTGCTTTATAGCCCATATACATAACGCAATGCGCCTGCAACAATGTGGGGTGCGAATACGGAAGAGGAGTGAGGAAACATCAGCGGACAGCAGCAGGTAAAGTATAACTGCACAGGGCACCAAGGGGTTACATGTACATTGGGGGGAAAAGTGGGCGGGGGTGGCCAGGGCTGGATTTGTACACTTTACCGCCCAAGGCCACTGTTACCAGCTGCACTCCTTCAGTGTAGGTAGCCAGATGACCCCTCCCCCCTTCCAGTATAGGTAGCCAGATGAGATGACCCCTTCCCTCTAGTATGGTAGCCTGAAGACCCCCCAGTATAGGTAACCAGATGATCCCTCCCACCTTTCCCTCCAGTATAGATAGCCAGATGATCCATCCCCCTTTCCCTGCAGTATAGGTAGCCAGATCTCCCCCCCCCCCTCCTTTCAGTATAAGTAGCCAGCTTGCCTTCACACACCGCAGCAGCCATCAGTGTCACTCATTTCTTCACTTGTCTCCAGTGCAGAAGCTTCCTTTTCCTCTCCATCTCCAATGCTGTCAATAGCCGCCGGCCACAATACAACGTGCACAGAGAGCAAGGCGGCTGCTGCACAGGCGGCTAGCAGCAGAGTACCACGGTCAGGTTGCTCGCCTGATCTCCCTGCATTGCAGCATTGCAAGCCTGCAAATGCTGCACCAGTTTAGCCTGCTGCTTTGGTGCCCTTACTGCTGTGGTGCCTTAGGCCATGGCCTAAGGGGCTTTGGCCTAAATCTGGCCCTGGGGGTGGCAAGGTGACAAGGTGGCATTATGAGGTCAATTGCCAAAAGATTTCATGCTGAAGTCGATTGGGAATCAGCCTGCGGTATATGGCGGCCAACAGATCTCTCCCCAATCAGATTCAATCGGAAAGAGATCTGTCTATTGGTTGATCGGTCGCCAAAATCCCGTGATGTATGGGTACCTTAACCCATTAGCAACTTCAATAGAGGTATCTCATTTGAGATAAGTGCACTGCTTTTGTCCTCAGTCAGCAGAACTCATTGTGCTGTAAATTCTTGGGATGCTGTGATCTCTCTCTACTTGTAGAAAATATAGAAACTGAAAGCAGAAGTCCTCTGTTATTGTCTCACACTGCCCCCTAGTGACAAGTGGCCATAAATACACATTACAGCAGTACTAATTAGAAGCAGGGAAATGTAACAAATAAGAAATAAAAAATTTGCTAAAATAAATTGGCCTGGAACACTTGCAAGCCTCAAAATAAATTGGCTGCTAAAGGGTTAAGGGGCTAAACGAGACTGAAGCCCTCCTACTAAAACACAATGGTGAATGTAGTCCTACTACAGCAGCAAGAGTTATTCCTATGCTATAGAGAGAGCATCTGAACACGTCGCTGATCCTGCTGAGAAAGTTCCTTCAAAAAGGGCTGTGAATGACTACGGGATCTGATTTATTGTAAATCGCTGTGCTTAAATAGTACCTGTCATTGTTTTACAAGCCAACCTTTCAGCAACCTTTCGCTATAAAAGCCCACAGGTACGAAAACACAGAGGCCTAACACCATCATTGCCATTAAAGGCAAGGGAGTCATTATTTCAGAGCAGCGCTTTTGATTTTGTGATTCATCACTGGCATCAGTATCGCCTCTGATGAAACCTTAAGCCAATAAAATAGGATCTTGGCAGCAACAGCAGCTTGGAACCATCTCAAATGTCTCATTCCGGAGCATGAAGACCTGACTGTGAAAACAGCAGCAGGAAAACAAGGGAAAGCAACGGTGGGTTGTGGGTTGTGCTCTGGCACAGAACTAATGAAAGGTGTTAAAGTGGGCACCAAATTACTGGGCACAGTTCACAGGATTTCTGCACGGTCCTTTCAAGAAGTCCTTCAAAGAAGTATTGATATTTTATTTATTTATTTAAGTATTTATATAGCACCAACATATTACGCAGTGCTGTACAGAGTATATATTGTCTTGTCACTAACTGTCCCTCAGAGGGGCTCACAAACTAATCCCTACCATGGTCATATGTCTATGTATGTATCATGTATTGTATGTATGCATTGAAGTCTAGGGTCAATTTAGGGGGAAGCCAATTAACTTACCGTATCAGTATGTTTTTGGGGTGTGGGAGCAAACCGGAGTGCCCAGATGAAACCCACACAGAGAACATACAAACTCCTTAAGGCCTCTTGCACACTGCAAGCAAATCAGATTCAGATTCAGATTTTTAATCTGTTTTTACATCCGATTCCGATTCAGATTTTTAATCTTAACTGCATGCTGCGTTTTTTGATCCGTTTTTCTGTTGAATGTATTCAAGGAAAATCGGAAACGGAATCGGAATCGGAATCGGAAACGGAATCGGAATCGGAAAACGGATTTGCAGTGTGCAGGGAGCCTAAAGATGATGACCTGGCTGGGATTCAAACCGGGGACCAAGCGCTTCAAGGTGAGAGCGCTAACCACTATGCAACCATGCTGCCCATAATATCATAGCTCTTAACTGTTCCTTTTTCAGAGGGACAGTCCCTCTTTGGGATATCCAATTCCTTTGTCCTTTTTTCTTCATGTGTCCCTCTTTCAGAACTGATGTAATAATCTGAATAATCTGAACATTTGTATAGCGCTTTTCTCCTGTCGGACTCAAAGCGCTCAAGAGCAGCAGCCACTGGGACGCGCTCAAGAGGCCACCCTGCAGTGTTAGGGAGTCTTGCCTTGGACTCCTTACTGAATAGGTACTTGACCTAGCCAGGATTCGAACCCTGGTCTCCCATGTCAAAGGCAGAGCCCTTAACCAGTACACTATCCAGCCACTTGTACAGGTCTATGTAAATATATGTATTTTTCTACTGAAAACCCGACTCTAAATTGACTCTAAACTTTATTCCCATCCTTTAAAGGATACATCCAGGCATATTAAAAAAACAAAATAGTAGTTCTGCGCCTCTGCAGTATAATCCTGATGACGTCGGCCAGGCCACGTGACCTGCGCGGTGGAACGCACAAGAAGCTGACCAGGAAGCCGACCTGGCGTGGTCGGCTTCTGCAACGGAGGACACCGGGAGCCACCGGAGATGCAGCGAGGGCACAGGACAGCAGCCAGGGGCTGGAGGAAGCCCCAGGTAAGTGGATTTTGTTTTTTTAGGCTACTTACACAGTCCAGGACGTTGCGTTTAGGCACATAACGTGCCCCTAACGCAACGCCTGGTGGTGTTGGAGCAGGACGCTACCAAGAGCCGCGTTACAAGCAGCTCTTGGTGCGCCTGCTCTGTCGGAGGCGCTGCGGAGACCACGTGAGCGGAGCTCTCCGCATCATGTGGTCCCACCAGCCAATCAGCGGCCGCTCCTGGAAGTAAACACTGCAAGTGCAGTGAATATAAAGTAGCCATGTGCCTGGCTACGTAGCGGCTAGAGTTGGGCCGAACCTCCGATTTTAGGTTCGCGAACCGGGTTCGCGAACTTCCGCGGAAGGTTCGGTTCGCGTTAAAGTTCGCGAACCGCAATAGACTTCAATGGGGATGCGAACTTTGAAAAAAAAAAATAATTATGCTGGCCACAAAAGTGATGGAAAAGATGTTTCAAGGGGTCTAACACCTGGAGGGGGGCATGGCGGAGTGGGATACACGCCAAAAGTCCCCGGGAAAAATCTGGATTTGACGAAAAGCAGCGTTTTAAGGGCAGAAATCACATTGAATGCTAAATGACAGGCCTAAAGTGCTTTAAAACATCTTGCATGTGTATACATCAATCAGGTAGTGTAATTAAGGTACTGCTTCACACTGACACACCAAACTCCACTGAACAGAACAGGTATGCAGTGGCGGGTTCACTAAACAGGTATACAGTGGCGGGTCCACTGAACAGAACAGGTATGCAGTGGCGGGTTCACTGAACAGGTATGCAGTGGCAGGATCACTGAACAGGTATGCAGTGGTGGTGGGTGGGTTCACAGAACAAGTATGCAGTGGCAGGATCACTGAACAGGTATGCAGTGGTGGGTGGGTTCACAGAACAGGTATGCAGTGGCAGCAGGATCACTGAACAGGTATGCAGTGGTGGGTGGGTTCACAGAACAGGTATGCAGTGGTGGGTTCACAGAACAGGTATGCAGTGGCAGGATCACTGAACAGGTATGCAGTGGTGGTGGGTGGGTTCACAGAACAAGTATGCAGTGGCAGGATCACTGAACAGGTATGCAGTGGTGGGTGGGTTCACAGAACAGGTATGCAGTGGCAGCAGGATCACTGAACAGGTATGCAGTGGTGGGTGGGTTCGCAGAACAGGTATGCAGTGGTGGGTTCACAGAACAGGTATGCAGTGGCAGGATCACTGAACAGGTATGCAGTGGTGGTGGGTGGGTTCACAGAACAGGTATGCAGTGGCAGGATCACTGAACAGGTATGCAGTGGCAGGATCACAGTACAGGTATGCAGTGGGCTGAGGGCTCACTGAACAGAACAGGTATGCAGCCAGGAAGAAATTAAGCCTAACTAATCTTTCCCTATATGAGAGACTGCAGCAGCTCGCCCTACTCTCACTAATGCAGGCACACGAGTGGCCGTAATGGCCGCCGCTGCCTGCCTTATATAAGGGGGGTGGGGCTCCAGGGGCTAGTGTAGCCTAATTGGCTACACTGGGCCTGCTGACTGTGATGTAGAGGGTCAAAGTTGACCCTCAGGTGCATTATGGGGCGAACCGAACTTCTTCCGCAAAACGTTCGCGTGCGGTACCCGCACGCGAACCACCTAAGTTCGCGCGAACCACGTTCGCCGGCGAACCGTTCGGCCCAACTCTAGTAGCGGCCTCTCCCCGCCTCCTCTCCGCCCCTAAAATAAAAAAAAACACCCATACTGAGCATGTGCAAACAGTCTAACGCGGCTTAGCCGCGTATAAAGTACTGCATGCAGTACGTTGTCTTGACGTGAAGCGTTACTGTGTAACGCAACGTGGGCACTGTGAACAGCCCATTGATTTTTCATTGCTGTGCGGTGGGGGTGTGTTACAGGCTGCTCTAACGTGCGCCTGTAACGTCCCACTGTGAAAGCAGCCTCAATCTGCCTGGACCTTCCCTTTAAATCAATATATTTTTTATTTTATCATGGAATAAGAATATTGACGATAGAAATTTCTAGTTTGGTTGGAATGATAAAGCTACATCTTTTGTTTACAAATTCTTTGTGATATCCATGACTAGTGGCATGGCTGGGTGTGATTAGAGGTGATTAGAGGTGTGACAGGGGCGTGTCTTAAAGTGTCCCTCTTTCTTAACTCAAAAAGTTAAGCGCCATACACACACTCAACAGTGGTCTTTTATGCTTTCACAACTTTTGTTGTGAAACAAGTTGAAACACCTAAAAAACCTATTGTTCAAATAGCAGATAAGACTGATAAGAAGTCAATCCAACTGTTGGGGCTTTAGGAGGTATGTTAATAGAGATAGGGGTTCCTGTAGTAGCAAAAAAAGGAGGAAGCCAATTAAAAAAAACAAAAACATATAAAAGTCAGTAGGGGCATGGCTATGCTGAAGTGGACCTCTCCTGTCCAGAGGGTGGGTAAACTCGAAGAAAAAAACAAAAGGACAGGAGCCCAATATAGTGAGTGGCTATAAGGAAAACAAAACAGTACTCACAAACTAGGGTTGCTAGACAGTAACCACCTTCTGCGTGTGTGGGGAGAACCCGTCCCGCACTCGAGTTTTGAATTGTCTTTCTGTGGGCTGGTAGCTCTCTCTTAAAACAGGTGGGGACAAGGGTCCCGCCCCTACAAAGGAGGGTAACTCAATGTGGAAAAACAGGATAAGAGGTGCCCAATATAGACAAACACGTGTTTAGCAGTTTACAACTAAATTGAGAGGTGTGATCCCCTTTATAAGGGAATGATCTCTATATTATACTCTGATCAAAATCACCCCCTAAAGACACTAAACTCCCATTTATTTCTAAATGGGAAACTGACCTTGACTCCGCACCTGATCAGGAAAATTGTATAGAAGCCCTTGATACCTTATCTAAGGGCAGCCTGTACAGTACCCATATTGAGGTCTACCCTTGCCTCCTCCACCGTACTTACCTTACGCCTCATAGGTTACATATTATAGACAACTCTATATCTGACCGCTGATTTAGGAGATGTGGTCAATTGGGATCCCTACCCTAGTACATACTTGGTGGACCTGTCGTAAGCTTCCACATTTTTGGAACAAGATCATCCAACTTATCTCTCGAACCCTTCATAAACCAATAACAAAGGATCCTTGGTTCATACTTCTAGGCCACAAGAAAGCATCGTTACGTCACCCTGAATACAGACTGATGCAACACCTCCTAAATGCAGCTGAAACTCATACTGCAGCCAACTGGCGCTCCAGAAGTCTTTCCGTTACAAATGTCATTAAGGGAATAGACGCTACTATGATATCTGAAAAAATAAACGCCAAAATAGCCGATAACACAGACAATTTTCTAAAAACCTGTTTCCCTCTTCTGGATCTGAAGGATTCACCTTTTCTCAACATCTTAGCTTAAAGCGGACCCAAACCAAACATTTTTTTAATTAAAAATATTTAGTTGAACCACTCTGACACATACAAAGATAAATAAACACGCCTTCAAACCTATGATCATTTCAGTGCATGCTTTTCACCCTTCTCTTTTCATAGCTAGGATTATACTGGGGGCAGCCATTAGCAATTCCTCCATTGCCGGACACCATCTACTCCACTAGTTTGCCGGAAAAATCCCGGCAATTTGAAAGGAAGGGAGGGGTTTCTCCAATAAATGTAAAATATTTTATATTTGTCATCATGCAGCTGAAAAAAAGCTGCTATTTATTATTATAATTTAGAAAATAGATTTTATTTCTGAAATCTTGTATTTTTAATTTGGGTCCACTTTAACTGCTGATTCAGGTTCTCATTTTGACTGGCTTGTCTATCTAGATATTATCCTCCTATAGCCCCTACCGTTACAAATGTCACCCATCTTTGAAAACTATTAGTCTAAAGTGTTTTTCCCCGGACTCACAGTCTAATGCACTAAGCTATATTGGAGTGTTTTACTAGGTGATATCTTGTATGATGTTCATTATGCTATTTTTCACCTTGTACCTATAATGCCATAATATTTCTTCTACCCAAGCTCACCATTTATGGAATTAACCAGTGGATCTACAAATTCATTCCTATCTTTTACTTTAGCCATACGCATAAATGTATAATCTTTATATTTGAAATGTGCCTGTGTACACCATTTTATCACAATGCTCTTTATTAATCTGACTTTTCTAACATATCTGTACAATAAGTTGATCTTGTTTCTCAAATAAAGAGAGTTTTTGAAACCAAATTGAGAGTAGAGATGGCCCGAACCGTTCGCCGGGCGAATCTCTCTGGGCCTTCTACTACTTCCGGGTCGCAATGACCCGGAGTAGTACGCCTGCGCTGCCCGGCGGAGCGCGTCCTAGATCGCGCTCCTGTTGCCGGGGCAATTTCGCGCATGAGCGTGACGTCACTCATGACGTCACGCACATGCGCAGAAAGTGCCCGGCAACAGGAGCGCGATCTAGGACGTGCTCCGCCGGGCAGCGCAGGAGTACTACTCCGGGTCATTGCGACCCAGAAGTAGTAGAAGGCCCACAGATTTAGAGATGTTTGCCGTCGAACGGTTCAGGAACCGTTCGCAACATCTCTAATTGAGAGGTGGCTTACCTCAAGAAGAATGTCTCAGCTTGTGTTCAGAAACAATAATTTATTGGCACAACTAAGACAACGCGTTTAGTGGGCTTCCTGGGAGCGATCGATCTCGCTCCCAGGAAGAAGAATGAAGACGGGGAACTTTTTGAACTCAGAAAAACCGCAGAGTCTGATGAGACACTGGTGGCTTTTCTGCGGGGGCTTCGATCAATGAAAGGGATCTATAATCCCTTTCATTGATCGCTGGGCTAACTGCCAGCGGCGGGAGCGCGCACAGGAGCCCCCACGGAAGCGCGCGCGGCCCAACTGGATGAGATTGTTCGTCCAGTTGGGCTTAAGTGGTTAAAAATGCACACTAACAATGTGACTCATTATTAAAAAATTCCATTCTACTACTTTTTACATTTATATGTTTGTTAGAGGCTTTTATTGCCCTACTTCCATCTGCCTTTATCAGAAAGAGCAGGCAGATAAGGACTGCTATAATTAGCAGTAGCACTGAGCAAACAAAAGCTTTCATTGGCGAGAGGGGAGGGGGGGAGGATGAGATAATACACTGTACTTCAAACAGTTTAGAGAAGTTACACTTGATTACATTCACACCTTCCCCTGAATAAATAAGGGCAGAGGGAAGGGGAATGGCAGCTCCCACAGCTACTAGAAACCAGGATAAACAGCAGGAAAAAAGCTGCTTGCATCCCTTTAGGCTATGTTTCCACTGTAGCGTTTCCAAATCGTATGCGATGGCCCGAAAAAATGATGCAGGACCTCAGATTTTTTCACGCATACGAACGCATAAGGAAATTCGCATTGCATGTAAACAGCCCCATTCACTACCATTAGTTGCCAAATCAATGGAAATTTTCGGAGAGAAAAATCTGACACAAAACGCAGAAGTGGAAACCTAGCCTATCATTAGGCATCTATTTTTGCGTGCACTTCACTGACCTGGCTGTATCTCTGCATACACACTCTTGTGGGTGCTGCAGTGCTGGGCCTTGTGTCAAAAGTGCATTGTGTTATGCAATATGCACTACACCGCTCTTGTACAGAAAAACAAGTGTGTGCGCATTCACTTACCGGTATATGCGCCAAAAGGCACATAAAGCACAGGCAGATCTCTCATTTATTGCTGCTACTTGCCGTGCTAATTTCTGCTTCTGCTTTTGTTTTCCTTTGTGTGAGCCTGACTGACTATGACCACTCGCTTGTTGATGAACCCTGCCTGGCTGACCACCTGCTCTGTTGTCAGATCCTGCTTGTCTGACTAATCATTCACCTAAGGCAATAAACTTCTAATTTCTTAAAACTAATTTCATATTTTTGGCTTTTAAAGGGAACCAGAGATGAAGCACCCTCATGTATTTTACCATATATATCAGTGGGAACATTAGAGAAAACACCTACCCTGCTCTCTGTTTCTGTTATTTACTGTTCAGATTGCTTCTTATCACCCCTGACAAAATCCCCAACTGAGCATTCAGTCTAGCTTTGCTCAGGAATCATTATAGCGGAGTCTGTCTTCTCTGAAGTCTTTTCAAGCCCAAGCCTGCCCCCTTGTGGCTCTGCTTAGGAATCATTATAGCTGAGTCATTATAGCAAAGCCAGGCTGAGTGCTCAGTCTGGGATTTTATCAAGGCTGCTAAGAAGCAATCTGAACAGTAAATAATGAAACAGAGAGCAGGGTAGGTGTTTTCTCTAATGTTCCCACTGATATATATGGTAAAATACATGAGGGTGCTTCATCTCTGGTTCACTTTAAACACAAAATAAGACTATGGGATTCCATGAAAATGCTGTTTAGGAGTATAGATACAATTATTTATCTCTCATTAAATTTTCAGTTCAGGGTTTCTGTAAATTTAAAGTTAGTGTACTTGTTGTTTTTTTGCAGGATTTTTGTTCTTTTTGTTGTGGCTAGCTGTCACATCAGTTACATCACGAAAGAGCTTGCTTCCTCTTCATTTCTGTTTAATTTCACAGAACAAAAAAGAACAAAACAACACAGTGGTCTGTTGTCATTTCGTCAAGCATTCTATGCTGGCAAGAAATAGGATTCCCCCCAAAAAATCTAAAATAATTAGATTAAAAACAAGAGTAAAAAATGTGACATTTTCTCCTCAGAAGTCTCTGACCTCATGGCTTCTGCTGGGAATACACCATGCGTGTTTACCCCCGATAGATTGGTTGGATAGATAATTTCCGACACATTCCTTACGATCGTTTTTTGACTCAATTTCCCATAGAAGTGAATGGAAAAAGATAAGAAAAATAAGCAGAAGATAAGAGAATCGAGCGAAAAAAACGATTGGGTGGAAAAATTGAGCGGAAAAATGTATCGTGTGTACCCAGCATTGGATGGAAGCAGCCTGGGTAATCCATTACTTACTGACTCCTGTGCTTTGGTAATAAAGTGAATCTGTAACAAACACTGCTGTTCTAGCGCAGGAGATTCGGGCGCAGACAGCGCCACCATAGGTCGTAATAGGAATTACAGCTACAGCGCTGCACAGTGAGTAACTTCGGCACCGTCAGAAGGTGGAGCTGAAGTTACTTTTTAAACACTGTAATTCAGCCTCCAGCAATTGCTGGAAACTGAATTATTTCATTCCCCACTATCCACGTGGACCTGGAGGGGGAATAGTATTTAACGTCACTGGGAACTTGTGCAGAAGCACGATAAGCCATACCGGCTGTATAGTGCGCCCAAGTCTACCGGCGGCAAATCCTCTCATACACATCTGTAATGCCTAATACACACGATGAGATTTACTGCCAGATCGATTATTTCCAACATGTCCGATCTGATTTCCAATCTATTTTCTGATCGATTTTCCGTTCAGTTCTATGGAAAATCGATCAGGAAATCAATTGGAAATCAGATCGGACACGTTGGAAATAATAGATCTGGCAGTAAATCTGTCAGAAAATCTCATCGTGTGTACCTAGCATTAGGAGAAAAAAAGTAAACATTAGATACTTGCCTCAGTAGACGGAAGCTTCTGGATAGTCTGAAGGCTTCCCCCATCCTCCTGGAGCTCACCGTTCCAGCACAAAAACTCTCTAAGCATATCTGACAAGAGGCGCTCCCTGCTTGCAAATCGCTAGTATTGAGACACTTTTGTTATTTGATCTGAGGAAGCGGACTGTGATCCCCGAAGCGCATTATCATTCAAGTGTCTGGTTTATATTAAAAATTGTATTACTTTATTTGGGCTACCACCTTATTTTAGAGGTAAGTATTTATGTATGTTTTATCCAGCTTACATTGGCCACAATTCACTAAGCTTATCTCCTGTCTTTAATAACGTTTCTAGAGTTATCACCATGGTGATGAGGCAGGTAGTATTCAGGAAACATTTTACCTCAGGCAAACTTAAAGTTAACTCTTCTGACTTTAAGTTAACTCTTCAATCCTTAAAATAACTCCAGAATTCTAAAGTTAAAGACAGGCTGTTAATTAACTGCATGTGAAAATAACTACAGAGGAGGTAACAACTACAGAGGAGGTAACTTATGGAATGAAGAGATAAGATAACTCTCTCACTGTGTGGTGGTAAGTTTTCTCTTGCCTTATTATCTCCAGCATGATCTTAGTGAATTGAGGCCATTATCCATTTCACACATCACATCTTGGGGCACCTCCTCCCTTCCTGTAATATCCCACACCAACCCCCTCAGCTTGGGGTGTTGGCCATGTATGTTGGTTCCTTGGAACCCTCACACCCCCTTTTTTTTTTTTTGAGAGCGGCCTACATTGACGAAGACTAAAGAACCTTAGTGAGGACGGGTTTTCCTTACCAGCCGTTACACTGTGGTTGCTGGTCTTGCAACCTATTCTTGGGCTGCTGGTGTCCGTCTCGTGTTTTGTCTCCTTTGGAAGGTCCTCGGACTCCATTGGTACCACACCGCCTATATCTGAGAAGCGATTGGAGGATACGCTACCATGGCCATGCTCCCTCCGTGTATGAGTGTGGGCATACTACACATGCACAAGTATAGTCTGTGCCTGCATAGTAGCATGAAGCCACTGGTGCATGGCCCTTTGCTGAGTGCACAAATGGCTTAGTGCTTCTGTGCAAGTGTGGATCAAACTCGCGCATGCACAGTACAACTGCGCACACACAAGGATGGAAGCAGGGCTGTGGACAGGAAGATTGTACCGGCCAGTGACAGTGGGCTAGAGGAGGATGGGGGAAGCCTTTGGACTATCTAGAGGCACCCCTCTACTGAGAATAGTATCTAACTTTTACTTTGTTTCTCTTTAGAGAAAGTATGCTTTAAAGGCCAGCTAAATCCAAAATTTGATGGAGCAGAGTGGTATGTACATGCAGATAGGCACCCAGTATAACAAGTTAGAACTCTTTACTGAAGAAAACATGCAGAGATAGATCATACATGACCATCAGGAAATGCAGCTTGCTTAGAGAAGAAAGAGACACGAGAGAATACAGGAAATCAAAATACCATAGAGATCATCACCTCACTTTGCAGACAGTGACATCTTGTGGTTGCTTTACTATACTGCAGTGTAATAATTTTGTTACTGTACTACCAACAAAATTAAAGTTGTTAAAAAGCCTTGTCCCCTGCTGATTGCAATACTGGCGACTGTATGTCATATGTAATAGTCTGATGCAGCGCAGCTCTCTTTAATTTATAATAAATGGAATCGCACTGCACTTGCACAAAATTGCATGCAACCATGCATTGCTTTACAACACTGAATCACAACTGATGGATGGAAACTTAATAATTTGAGAAAAATACTGCCTATTTATGTTAAGATACATGCTGCCTAATTATGTTAATTGTGGGCCATGGCTAACTAAATATGTCATTTGCAGGACATGGTTGCCAGTGATAGGAGCGGCACAGCGCAGAAGAGAAGAGGACATGAGGATAGAAAAACTAGTGCCACGCTGCACAATGTAAGAGAGTGGGAGAGAGGTGGTGGTGGTGGTGTGTGTGTGTGTGGGGGGGGTATATAAGCAGTAAGCCTTGTTTGGGAAGGGAGGGACAGTGGCACTTATGGAAGGGATAAACAGGACAAACTTCAAAACCAGTCCCAAGCAGCCAGATAGCTGCTGATCTTATTTTGCCAGGCACAGGGGGTTCTTCCATGAAGCAACTAGAATCATGTGCTTTAGTGTGGCAACAATTAGAGGGCGGCAAGAGGTAGCTCCCCTCCCCAAATGTCGCCTTCCCCGTCTCCCTCTCCCTAGATACACAGTGCCGTTTCACTCACTTGCTCTCAGCGTTCCAGTGATGGGATCTTCATCTGCTCGTCCAACACCCTGTATCCATGGCAGCAGTGCCTTATGTGACCTGTTACGTGTTGCCTGGGTCAAATGAGGCGCCGCTGTAGTCAGAGAGGAAGTATTGACGTGTGGCTGGTGATCCCAACGCCAGAGCCGGGACAAGGTCCTGCAGCACCCAAGGCTGATACACCAAAGTGTGCCCCTCCATCCCTCCCACCTCAGTCATCACACACTGATTGCTATCAGACTAAGGTGCCCCCCAGGGCCCTCAAGACCTTAATCTCTAGTTATCTGGCTTGCAGCCATGTCTGCCATGTATCCCTTTTTCTTAGTTCTCTCTGCTTCAAACCCAACAGGGGAATGATAGCTGAGTGAGTTGTGCGCCCCCTTCTACACTGCGCCCTGAGACTGGAGCCTCTCTCGCCTCTGCTTTGGCACGGCCCTGCCCATCGCTAATCTGCTGAGAGCTGGTGCGTGATGCGGCGCCAATGCAGCACATACCGGCATCCTGGGGATCAGATGCTGCGGGCCAGCAGCGAGGAGATGCTGGAGGAAGCAGAGGGAGGTAAGCGTAGTGCCAGTTCCTGCAATGCACAGCCCGAACACAGGGGGGAAAGGGGGATAGGTGGGCTCAGCGGTGTTCTTCAAAATCTTGCACTTTCTCTTTTTACTTGTCGTTATACAGAAACATAAGTCATGCTTGGATTGGCTGGTGTCCCACACCAGATCTATTCTCATCTCCATATGTATGACAGATTCATATCCTTAATCCCCTTGGCCATAATACTGCAGGCAGATGATGTTTGCCTATCTGCAGCATGGATGACCATCATGCATTGTGTATGGGGAATTTCTTGCCCTTTTTGCTGAGTTCATCCTCCGGTGAAAGGTGACAAATAAAGCGGATATTTTTAGCAGCGGTTCTACCAGATTTCAATGATTCCAGATCACATGACAGTTCCAAAACATGCATGGCGACATTTCTTTGTCGTGTCCACAGGCGTCATTCTGTGTACATTTACTAGTCTGGGTGGAGCAGCCAGTTCTTCCTATAGGCTGTATATTTGTTATGCTTAAAGTTAATCTGTTATATTTTAATGCTTGAGAACACACACTAATGCAAATTGAAATCTCCCTTTAAAGCAGGAGTGTCAAACTTAAATACAAAGGGGGCCAAAATTTCACTGGGACCTAGTCACGGGCCAACCTGAATGTCTACTGGCCACCTACCTTCCTTATAAATTTCCCAGATATCTAATGTCCCCCTATACAGTTCCCTGGTGTCTAGTGGTCCTTCCTTCTCTATACAGTTCCCTGGTGTCTAGAGGCTTCTCCCCTATACAGTTCCCTAGTATTTAGTGCTTTCCTCTTACCTCCCCAGTTTGGCTTCCCTGGTGTTCTAGCGCTTCACCTCCAGTATAGCTTCCTTGGTGTTCTAGCGCTTCACCTCCAGTATAGCTTCCCTGGTGGTCTAGAGTGGGACAAACATAATGCAAAGTGGGGAAACCACTTGAGGGCCAAATTTAATGGCTCTGAGGGCCAGATATGGCCCATGGGCCGGAGTTTGACATGTATGTTTTAAAGAGTACTCCCACTATAAAAGATAGAGCCTGTCATGCCAGGCTCTGAAGGATGGAGGGGGGTACTTGGGGGGTAAATTACCAACCTGATCGACTGTAATTAGTTTGCAGGTGATGTTCCACCCCACTCGGGGATGCAGTTGCGGCCATGCTGCCAAAGCTCTTTTGAAACCTCTGCCTGCATTGCCGCAGCGGGCCATGGCAACGCAGATGGGGGTGGCCAAAGCCTCAGCAGCAGTTTGAAATAAAACACGCCACTGCCGCATTTCCGAGGGAGGTAAATCGCTCACCTGAATGAATGAATCAGGTAAGGACATTAACCCTGAGACCCCCCAATCTTGCATCATTACCCACTCTGCGACCGCCTAAAGCAGATTGGTGGCCGCAGAGCAACTCCGTTGTTCCTCCATCACATATGGTGTCATCTCAAAAGGAGCAAGATTAGACGGGAGCTTGCGCATGCACGAACGCGAGCTCACATCATTGTAAACAGACGGCCACAGCGATCAGTCTGCCAGCGGCTGATCAGCGCTGGCAGGCTGTTCTTTTTATTTATAATACAACTAAAAATGTAAATAGCTCTGACATCTTGGACAGCGCTGTACAGAGTATATTGTCTTGCCACTAACTGTCCCTCTGATGGGCTCACAATTTAGTCCCTGCCATAGCTATATGTATGGAAGGTCCAATTTAGGGGGGGGGGGGAAGGTTAGAGGGAGGGGTGAGATGAAAAAAATGCTCTTTTTTAATTAATTAGGGGAAACTAAATTGCAGCAGCAATCAGATGCCACGAAAAGAAAGCACTACTTGTGAGAAGAAAAGGAGGTAAAATTAATTTGGGTGCTAAGTTGTATGACCGAGCAATAAACTGTTAAGGTTGTGAAGTGTAGAACTGTAAAAAATAGCCTGGTCACTAGGCGGTATAAACCTCTGGTCCTCAAGTTTATACCCGCCGAAATGAACTGCTTCACATTTTCCTTAGGTTGTCAGGGATCCTGCATGTGTAAAGGGACAGTGGCATAGCAATAGGGGGTGCAGAGGTTGCAACTGCACAGGGGTCCTTGGGCCAGAGGGGCCCTCCCTCAACTGCAGTATTAGCTCTCTATTAGTCCTGTGCTGGTAATAATGACTTGTATAGATGCCTTGAATAGTTGTAATAATTAACAAACTGTTCCCCATCCCCTTATTGCACCTCTGACACTGTGGTTGTCCTTGGCAGGTTTTGGTGCACCATATCAATTGTTATGTATAGAGTGCTTGGCCCAATGTAAAACTTTCACTGGGGCCAAGAGCTCCTTAGCTACGCCACTGTAAAGGGATGCTCCATAACTTAAAGCGGACCCAAACCAAACATTTTTTTTATTCAAAATACTTAGTTGCACTATTCTGACACATACAAAGATAAATAAACACTCCTTCAAGCCTATGAGCATTTCAGTGCATGCTTTTACCCCTTCTCTTTGCATAACTAGGATTATACAGGTGGCAGCCATTAGCAATTCCTCCTATGCTGGACACCATCTACTCCAGCATTTTGCCGGATTCTGTCCCGGCAATATGAAAGGAAGGGAGGAGTTTCTCCACTAAATGTAAAATATTTTATATTTGTCATCATGCAGCTGAAAAAAAGGCTGCTATTTATTACTATAAGTTAGAAAATAGATTTTATTTCTGAAATCTGTATTTTTAATTTGGGTCCACTTTAAGAAACACCACAGCTCCATTTCTTCTTTGTTTTCTCTTCACTTTCCTGACAACATGAATTCTATCATCATTATGACTTTAGGGGTATTTAGAACCAAAGACATTTCATTTGTCAGGTAGGAGGAGCAGCGTAAGTTAATTTTTCTTTCAAGAATGGGACAATTATTCTTTAACCGAGCAAATTATACAATTAAACAAAATTCATTTCTCAGAATCACTCAGGGGCTATTTATTATTATTATTATTATTATTATTATTATTTTTTATTTATATAGCGCCAACATATTCCGCAGCGCTTTACAAAGCACAATAAGACGACAAGGGGAACATAGATACAGCTAACAAATATACAGCAGAGTTCCAAGCAGCACAAATATTGTTACAAAGACAGTAAACATTAGGAGGATGACCCTGCCCTTGCGAGCTTACAATCTAATGGGTAGTGGGGGACACACTAGGTAAGGGGGTGGAGGATGGATGAGGCAGTGATTCTTTGCCTCTGATTACATTGTGACAAATAAGTAAATAAAGGGCTATAGAATGTTATAAGCTTGTCTGAAAAGGTGTGTTTTAAGAGTGCGTTTGAAGAAGTCCAGGTTTGGAGCATGACGTACAGGCTGTGGAAGAGAGTTCCAGATAAGGGCTGATGCTCGTGTAAAGTCCTGGATGCGAGCATGAGAGGAGGTGATCAGCTTAGAGGCCAGGATAATTTCTTGGGAGGAGCGAAGGTTGCGGGAGGGACAATATATTTATAATGCGGAGGGCCATGCTAATAGTCCTATTTTAATTGTGGAAACTTGATTTGATTTACGTGATGCTGGTGACAGCTGTTCTGTGGATTCCTGCGACTCCCTGAGAGAGAGGCCTTCTTCCTTCTTTGTAAGTTTGCTCCTGGCCATAAATTACAGGAACGGTTTCTATGGTAACAGCTGGGAGCGGTACCCCGCTGCATAATGGGGACACCTGCATGTGCCTCACTCAGGATACCTCCGTAGATTATACAAATGTGGGACTTGTGCTATTTATTCCTCCCAATGTACAATCCAAGGCCTTCACTCATCGAAAACTTGTTCTTGGCAAAAAACCTTAGAAACTCAAAAAAACCTTTAGGGCTGGCTTCCACTGGCGTGCCGCCGCCGCGTCCATTTCCTAAACGGTCGCGGCACTCATGCTGATGGGAATTCGCATCCGAATCCCTATAGCCATATACCTCACAACTTTTTGAGATAAGAAAAAGGGACACTAACCACACCCCTCGCCATGCATATCGCAAAGAATTCAGAACCAAAAGATATTGTTTTATTATTTAAACCACTCTGATCTTTTCTATAATCATTAGTTTTTCTTTATTTGTAACATTTGAATATAAGAAATATATCAATTTAAAGAGACACTGAAATCTGTTTTTTTACCTTAATTTCTTATCCAGTCTGATTCAGCATTAAATCCTAAGAAGATTTGCAGCATCCCCGCGGCAAAACGAGTGATTTATGGCTTAGAAATAGCCCTGCAAAGTTCCAGGGCTCGCATCATTCTCCTTCCTGTAAGAGGCAGAGCTGAGCACAGTAGATCTGCTTCCTCTACAGTCAATCTCTGCCAATCTCCGCCTCTCCCCGTCCCTTTCAGTATTCTTTCACTGAGAGGAGCAGGTAGAGGCGGAGATCTGCAGAGATTGACTGTACTGGAGGCAGAGCTACTGCACAAAGCTCCGCCTCTCCTGGGCAGCAAAATCTGCGACCTGCAAAGTCGTGGAACGTCGCAGGTCTATTTCTAAGCCGTAAATAACTTGTTTAGTCACGGGGATGTGACGAATCTGCTAAGGATTTAATGCTGAATCGGACTGGATAAGAGATTAAGGTAAAAGAGGGACAGTTGGGAACTATGTAGCAGTGCATATGGGGATTCGGATGTATTGTGAAAAAACTGATTACATTTGCCAATTAGCAGAGAAGTACAAACTGTTACTGCTCTCTGCATTGAAAGTACATGTTTTTACATACAGGGAATACTTTTAAATGTTCTTTTTTGTACCTAAAAGTAGGTACTTACATTTTGGTTTAGGGAAGTTTAATGGCACTGTAAGTATTAAAAACAACTTTCCACACCTAAAGTCAATTCTAATCTGTTATTATATTTCCTTGAGTTGAATATACAGTACAGTACAGAGATTAGTCACAGCACTTCACTTTTTTGGGACCTTCAAAGCAGCAGAACTTTATCTGTAATCTTCACCAGGTTTGTGCCTCAAGACAATCCTGGTTCGGAGGTCTTCAGACAATTCCTTTGACTTCATGCTTTGTTTGTGCTAAATCATGTCTAATCAACTGAATTTACCACAGGTGGACTCCAATTAAGCTGTTAACCTCCCTGGCGTTTTGATTCCCACGGCCATGCGGCCACGGGAGGGTTTTTTTAACCTAATTTTTTTTTATCATGTAGCTAGCCTAGCACTAGTTACATGATTCCCCCCTTCCTGCGGCGTCTGCCCGTCCGCTCCGATCGCCACCGGCGATCTCGCCCATCAGGAAATCCCATTCAGAACGGGATTTCCTGCAGGGCTTCCCCCGTCGCCATGGCGATGATCGGAATGACGTCATCGACGTCATGACATCACAGGGAGTCCCGATCCACCCCATAGTGCAGCCTGGCTGCGATTGGCCACGCTGCGCATGGGGTCTGCGGGGGGGGGGCCCTCTTTCACGTCGGGTAACGGCGGATCGGCGGCAAGCGGAGAAACACGCAGCTAGCAAAGTGCGAGCTGCGTGTTTAAAAAAAAAATTATTCAAATCGGCTTACCAGGGCCTAAGCGGTGCCCTCCGCCGTTATTGGACGAGCTGAGCTAAGGAGGTTAAAAGATGATCAAGGGAAAAAAGAGCTCAATTTTGAGCTTCATGGCAAAGGCTGTGCATACTTTTGTACATGTGATTTCTCAGGGTTTTTTTTTATCAAAACTTTAGTTTAAAAAGTTTAGTTTGGTTTAAAAAGTTAACTTTTTTCACATTGGGCTTGGTTCACTAACTGGCGCTAAGCCGGTTAGTGAGCCCTATGACTTTATGGGCACAAAGTAGGGCGCTAGCTACTTTGTGAACACACATAGCGCACTGCACCGCGCAGAGCGTGCAGTGCGCGATGTAGCTTTGTGCATATCTTAGTATGCACAAAGCTACATCAGGGGCACTAAGTGGCTTTTCACTCCGGCGCTAACACTTAGTGCCGGTTAGTGAATCAAGCCCATTATCATTATGGGGTGTTGTGTGTAGAATTCTGAGGGAAAAAAATGAATTGAAACCATTTTGGAATAAGGCTGTAACATGACAAAATGTGAGAAAAGTGATCCACTGCGAATACTTTCCAGATGCACCAGAGACAGCCTTAGAGTACGCGGGGCCTGGGGCGAGTGTCTAATGCAGTAAGTTTTATTGTTTAAAAACAATTAGGTTTGTTAAGGTGGCCATACATGGTACAATTTTTCATTTTTTTCGACTAGATAATTTAGTTCGATTATTCCGTTAGATCAAATATAAAGATTTTTCCAGCATGTCTGATCAGATTTTTCTCGAAAAAACGGGATAAAACTTCTAATTTCTTGGTCGAAATTTTTTTTTTTTCAACTTTCATTCGATTCGATCATTTAGATCGAATAAACAGGAAAATCGAACGTTTTTATTGTATCGTATATGGGCACCATTAGTGTAAGAAGAGGTCTAATGCAAGTTTTATATCAACATAGTGTTATTTCTGACCACAAGAGCAAGGAGTTTATTAATTGTACTTTGCTGATACAGCAAATCAATATTTCATGCAAACTTGCTATCCATACAGCATACATAAACTTTCAGAGAAATGTACTGTACATTTAAAAAGTACTTTAACCGCTTCGCAACTGAGGGGTTTTACCCCTTGAGCACCAGAGCAATTTTCACCTTTCAGTGCTCCTTACATTCATTCGTCTATAACTTCATCATTACTTATCGCAATGAAATGAACTATATCTTGTTTTTTTCGCCACCAATTAGGCTTTCTTTAGGTCTGACATTATGATAAGAATGATTTTATTCTAAATGTGTTTTAATGGGAAAATAGGAAAACATTTGGAAAAAAAATCATTATTTTTCATTTTTTGGCCATTACAAGATACAAGATACAAGAAGGATTTATAGTTTTTAAATAATGCATGCTACTGTAATTAAAATCCATGTAACCAATTTGTCCCGGTTAATACACCATTTAAATGATGTCCCTATCACAATG